>NW_027640986.1:0-67000 GCF_949752795.1 Hyperoodon ampullatus | reverse complement strand
CGTCTGTCTGTGGGTATTTAGGTTGCTTCCATTACCTGGCTATTGTAAATAGTGCTGAAATGAGCATTGTGGTGAATGTGCCTTTTTGATTTATGGTTTTCTCTGGGTATATGCCCAGAAGTGGGATTGCTGGATCATATGGTAATTCTATTTCTAGGTTTTTTAAGGAAACTCCATACTGTTCTCCATCGTGAGTGTATCCATTTACATTTCCACCACTAGTGGAAGAGGGATCCTTTTGTCCACACCCTCCCAGAATTTGTTGTTTGTAGATTTTCCGATGATGCCGATTCTAACAGGTGTGAGGTGATACCTCATTGTAGTTTTGATTTGCATTTCTCTAATAATTAGTGATGTTGAGCAGCTTTTCATGTGCGTCTTGGCCATCTCTGTGTCTTCTTTGAAGAAACGTCTCTTTAGATCTTCTGCCCATTTTTGTATTGGGTTGTTTGTTTTTTTAATATTAAGCTGCATGAGCTCTTTATATATATTGGAGATTAAACCTTTGTCCATTGATTCGTTTGCAAATATTTTCGCCCATTCTGAGGGAAGCTTTTTGCCATTCCCGTTTTTTTAACAAAAAAAGAAAGAAAGAAAAAGAAGCAGAACACTAATGTGTGTAAAATATGCCTTTTGAAACTGTCGTTTTGAAATATGGACGTCCTTTGAATTTTTTGGTCGATACATGACCCCAGGATTTGTGTTCAGGGCAGGTGTCATTTACAGGCCTGCAATGATTTTGGATATCAACTGACCATTAGCGCTGGGATTAAGCTGCTGTTGTGTGAAACGGCCGCAAGGTGGCAGGAGATCTCCCTTACCAAATCTGGTTACTGGGGCAACAGAGCCTCAATGGAAGTCGTGTTCTAGATTGGAATTTAGAATGGAATGTGCCAGGAGAAAGCCCCTCAAGTTTGTCTCACTACTTCTTGTTCGTGTTTTTAATTTAATTTTTTATTTTTTATTACAGCAAATTTGATTACAATGTTTGGCTTGTTGTAGGTGTGGAAGATGTGGTTCTTTTACACATATACATATGTCTGTTCTTCCTGGGATCCTTTCCCATGTACTTTATGACAGAATGTTGAGTAGTCTTCTCTTGGTATTCTGTAGGTCTTTGGTGATTATATATGTCACCTTTGTTTGTATATGTCTGTTAACCACAATATCATAATGAAACCAATCCTCACACCTTTCCATTGGTGAACCATAAGTTTGTTGAATGAATCTGTGATTGCCCTTCTGCGTGGAAATATCTGCCCTGGTATCCATTTTTCGGTCATAGCTATAAGAGATATGATATGATATGTGTCTTTCACTTTCGGACTTACTACAAGTCACGTGATTACCTCTAGACACACCTACGGTGCTGCAAATGGCATTGTGTCCTTTTATTCCTTGGCTTCTATTCTGCCTTAGCGAGGTCCATTTTCAACAATGTGATTCCCTGAGGGCTGAGGATTAGCTGACCTGTGTAGCCTGACCATGCCGGCCGGCCCTCCCCAGGTGTGCCTGGGTTGAGGTCAATATAAACAGCGCTGCAGGCAGCAATAGCCCCTGAAGCTGTGCCTGACTCCATATTCTCTGCCCCGTCAGCAGTCTCGGGGCTGTGCTGGTGGGAGGGAGTGAGGGGCCATGGCTTTGTGGGTGGCCCAGTGTGAGTGGGTCACTGCTGGACTTTCTGCAGGAGTTGCCAGGCTGCCACTTGTAAAGAAGAGGATGTGTCACCCATACCTTCCTCTGGAATTTCTCTCCGGACAGAGGTGAGGAAGGAAAAAAGCAGTGGGGGCAGGGACAGGAGGGGTATCTCAGGCAGGGCAATGGAAAGCTTCCAGAAGAGCGCCCAGGGCCAGGACCTTCCTGGCTGGCCTGCAGGCACCAAGTTGGCCTGCGTGCTTTCACTGGTGTGGTTCCAGGGCCCTTCTTCTAAGCTTTCAAGCCCTTGTATATATTCAGGTGTTTTACCTGGGAAGGGTGGGAAAAGCTCAACAGCAGCTGTCCTGGGGCTCAGCTCACAGTTACTCACAGATGCCTCGGCATGGCCCCCAGCTTTGCAATGAGGACGCTCCTTGCATAGGAGTTGGCTGCTGGCTCTATGGGATATGATTCCCCACCTCTGACCAAATTCAGAATTGTTTAACGCTGGAACAAGTGCCCTGATAGGGTTTTCCTCTGTCTATCTGGTGGGTTCAGTTTTTTTTTCTTTTTTGGTTCAAGTTAGATTTTATTCCTCTTTTATGTATTTATAGATATAAGCATGGAAATAATTCATTCATATAAATACATCTGTGTGATGAGAATAACTTTTTCCTCTTTTATTTTTAAATTTTATTTTTTAAAATTTTGAAATTTAATTTTATTTATTTTTTTATACAGCAGGTTATTATTAGTTATGTATTTTATGCATATACATGTATACAGGTCAATCCCAATATCCCAAATCATCCCACCACAACCACCCCATGGCTTCCCACACTTGGTGTCCATACGTGTGTTCTCTACCTCTGTGTCTCTATTTCTTCCGTGCAAGCCAGTTCATCTGTACCATTTTTTCTAGGTTCCACATATATGCATTAATATACAATATTAGTTTTTCTCTTTCTGACTTACTTCATTCTGTATGACAGTCTCTAGATCCATCGACGTCTCTACAAATGACCCAGTTTCATTCCTTCTTATGGCTGAGTAATATTCCATTTTATATATGTACCACATCTTTATCCATTCATCTCTCTCTGGGTATTTAGGTTGCTTCCATTACCTGGCTATTGTAAATAGTGCTGAAATGAGCATTGTGGTGAATGTGCCTTTTCGATTTATGGTTTTCTGTGGGTATATGCCCAGAAGTGGGATTGCTGGATCATATGGTAATTATATTTCTAGCTTTTTTTAAGGAAACTCCATACTGCTCTCCATAGTGACTGTATCAATTTACATTTCCACCACTAGTGGAAGAGGGATCCTTTTGTCCACACCCTCCCCAGAATTCGTTGTTTGTAGATTTTCTGATGATGCCAATTTTAGCAGGTGTGAGGTGACACCTCATTGTAGTTTTGATTTGCATTTCTCTAATAATTAGTGATGTTGAGCGGCTTTTCATGTGCGTCTTGACCATCTCTGTGTCTTCTTTGAAGAAACGTCTCTTTAGATCTTCTGCCCATTTTTGTACTGGGTTGTTTGTTTTATTAATATTAAGCTGCATGAGCTCTTTATATATATTGGAGATTAAACCTTTGTCCATTGATTCGTTTGCAAATATTTTCGCCCATTCTAAGGGATGCTTTTTGCCATTCCCGTTTTTTTAACAAAAAAAGAAAGAAAGAAAAAGAAGCAGAACACTAATGTGTGTAAAATATGCCTTTTGAAACGGTCGTTTTGAAATATGGACGTCCTTTGAATTTTTTGGTCGATATATGAACCCAGGATTTGTTTTCAGGGAAGGTGTCATTTACAGGCCTGCAATGATTTTGAATATCAACTGACCATTAGCGCTGGGATTAAAGCTGCTGTTGTGTGAAACGGCTACAAGGTGGCAGCAGTTCTCCCTTACCAAATCTGGTTACTGGGGCAACAGAGCCTCAGTGGAAGTCGTGTTCTAGATTGGACTTTAGAATGGAATGTGCCAGGAGAAAGCCCCTCAAGTTTGTCTCACTACTTCTTGTTCGTGTTTTTAATTTAATTTTTTTATTTTTTATTACAGCAAATTTGATTACAAAGTTTGGCTTGTTGTAGGTGTGGAAGATGTGGTTCTTTTACACATACACATATGTCTGTTCTTCTTGGGATCCTTTTCCTATGTACCTTATGACAGAATGTTGAGTAGTCTTCTCTTGGTATTCTGTAGGTCTTTGGTGATTATATATGTCACCTGTGTTTGTATATGTCTGTTAACCCCAATATCATAATGAAACCAATCCTCACACCTTTCCATTGGTGAACCATAAGTTTGTTGAATGAATCTGTGATTGCCCTTCTGCGTGGAAATATCTGCCCTGGTATCCATTTTTCGGTCACACCTATAAGAGATATGATATGATATGTGTCTTTCACTTTCTGACTTACTACAAGTCACGTGATTACCTCTAGACACACCTACGGTGCTGCAAATGGCATTGTGTCCTTTTATTCCTTGGCTTCTATTCTGCCTTAGCGAGGTCCATTTTCAACAATGTGATTCCCTGAGGGCTGAGGATTAGCTGACCTGGGTAGCCTGACCCTGCCGGCCGGCCCTCCCCAGGTGTGCCTGGGTTGAGGGCAATATAAACAGCGCTGCAGGCAGCATTAGCCCCTGAAGCTGTGCCTGACTCCATATTCTCTGACCCGTCAGCAGTGTCGGGGCTGTACTGGTGGGAGGGAGTGAGGGGCCACGGCATTGTGGGTGGCCCGGTGTGAGTGGGTCTCTGCTGGACTTTCTGCAGGAATTGCCAGGCTGCCACCTGTAAAGAAGAGGATGTGTGACCCATACCTTCCGCTGGAATTTCTCTCCGGATATAGGTGAGGAAGGAAAAAAGCAGTGGGGACCGGGAAAGGAGTGGTATCTCAGGCAGGGCAATGGAAAGCTTCCAGAAGAGTGCCCAGGGCCAGGACCATCCTCGCTGGCCTGCAGGAACCAAGTTGGCCTGCGTGCTGTCGCTTGTGTGGCTTCACGGCCCTTCCTCTAGGCTTTCAAGCCCTTGTACATATTCAGGTGTTTTACCTGGGAAGGGTGGGAAAATTTCAACAGCAGCTGGCCTGGGGCTCAGCTCACAGTTACTCACAGATGCCTCGGCATGGCCCCCAGCTTTGCAATGAGGACGCTTCTTGCGTAGGAGTGGGCTGCTGGCTCTATGGGAGATGATTCCCCACCTCTGACCAATTTAAGAATTGTTTACCACTGGAACAAGTGCCCTGATAGGGTTTTCCTCTGTCTATCTGGTGGGTTCAGTTTTTTTTTTTCTTTTTTGGTTCAAGTTAGATTTTATCCCTCTTTTATGTATTTATAGCTATAAGCAGGGAAATAGTTCATTCATATAAATACATCTGTGTGAAGGGAATAACTTTTTCCTATTTTATTTTTAAATTTTATTTTTTAAAATTTTGAAATTTAATTTAATTTATTTTTTTATACAGCAGGTTATTATTAGTTATGTATTTTATGCATATACATGTATACAGGTCAATCCCAATCTCCCAACTCATCCCACCACCACCACCCCATGGCTTCCCACACTTGGTGTCCATACGTGTGTTCTCTATCTCTGTCTCTATTTCTTCCCTGCAAAACAGTTCATCTGTACCATTTTTCTAGGTTCCACATATATGCATTAATATACAATATTTGTTTTTCTCTTTCTGACTTACTTCATTCTGTATGACAGTCTCTAGATCCATCGACGTCTCTACAAATGACCCAGTTTCATTCCTTCTTATGGCTGAGTAATATTCCATTTTATATATGTACCACATCTTTATCCATTCGTCTGTCTGAGGGTATTTAGGTTGCTTCCATTACCTGGCTATTGTAAATAGTGCTGAAATGAGCATTGTGGTGAATGTGCCTTTTTGATTTATGGTTTTCTCTGGGTATATGCCCAGAAGTGGGATTGCTGGATCATATGTTAATTCTATTTCTAGCTTTTTTTAAGGAAACTCCATACTGTTCTCCATCGTGACTGTATCAATTTACATTTCCACCACTAGTGGAAGAGGGTTCCTTTTGTCCACACCCTCCCCAGAATTCGTTGTTTGTAGATTTTCTGATGATGCCAATTTTAGCAGGTGTGAGGTGACACCTCATTGTAGTTTTGATTTGCATTTCTCTAATAATTAGTGATGTTGAGCGGCTTTTCATGTGCGTCTTGGCCATCTCTGTGTCTTCTTTGAAGAAACGTCTCTTTAGATCTTCTGCCCATTTTTGTACTGGGTTGTTTGTTTTATTAATATTAAGCTGCATGAGCTCTTTATATATATTCGAGATTAAACATTTGTCCATTGATTCGTTTGCAAATATTTTCGCCCATTCTAAGGGATGCTTTTTGCCATTCCCGTTTTTTTAACAAAAAAAGAAAGAAAGAAAAAGAAGCAGAACACTAATGTGTGTAAAATATGCCTTTTGAAACGGTCGTTTTGAAATATGGACGTCCTTTGAATTTTTTGGTCGATATATGAACCCAGGATTTGTTTTCAGGGAAGGTGTCATTTACAGGCCTGCAATGATTTTGAATATCAACTGACCATTAGCGCTGGGATTAAAGCTGCTGTTGTGTGAAACGGCTACAAGGTGGCAGCAGTTCTCCCTTACCAAATCTGGTTACTGGGGCAACAGAGCCTCAATGGAAGTCGTGTTCTAGATTGGAATTTAGAATGGAATGTGCCAGGAGAAAGCCCCTCAAGTTTGTCTCACTACTTCTTGTTCGTGTTTTTAATTTAATTTTTTTATTTTTTATTACAGCAAATTTGATTACAAAGTTTGGCTTGTTGTAGGTGTGGAAGATGTGGTTCTTTTACACATACACATATGTCTGTTCTTCTTGGGATCCTTTTCCTATGTACCTTATGACAGAATGTTGAGTAGTCTTCTCTTGGTATTCTGTAGGTCTTTGGTGATTATATATGTCACCTGTGTTTGTATATGTCTGTTAACCCCAATATCATAATGAAACCAATCCTCACACCTTTCCATTGGTGAACCATAAGTTTGTTGAATGAATCTGTGATTGCCCTTCTGCGTGGAAATATCTGCCCTGGTATCCATTTTTCGGTCACACCTATAAGAGATATGATATGATATGTGTCTTTCACTTTCTGACTTACTACAAGTCACGTGATTACCTCTAGACACACCTACGGTGCTGCAAATGGCATTGTGTCCTTTTATTCCTTGGCTTCTATTCTGCCTTAGCGAGGTCCATTTTCAACAATGTGATTCCCTGAGGGCTGAGGATTAGCTGACCTGGGTAGCCTGACCCTGCCGGCCGGCCCTCCCCAGGTGTGCCTGGGTTGAGGGCAATATAAACAGCGCTGCAGGCAGCATTAGCCCCTGAAGCTGTGCCTGACTCCATATTCTCTGACCCGTCAGCAGTGTCGGGGCTGTACTGGTGGGAGGGAGTGAGGGGCCACGGCATTGTGGGTGGCCCGGTGTGAGTGGGTCTCTGCTGGACTTTCTGCAGGAATTGCCAGGCTGCCACCTGTAAAGAAGAGGATGTGTGACCCATACCTTCCGCTGGAATTTCTCTCCGGATATAGGTGAGGAAGGAAAAAAGCAGTGGGGACCGGGAAAGGAGTGGTATCTCAGGCAGGGCAATGGAAAGCTTCCAGAAGAGTGCCCAGGGCCAGGACCATCCTCGCTGGCCTGCAGGAACCAAGTTGGCCTGCGTGCTGTCGCTTGTGTGGCTTCACGGCCCTTCCTCTAGGCTTTCAAGCCCTTGTACATATTCAGGTGTTTTACCTGGGAAGGGTGGGAAAAGTTCAACAGCAGCTGGCCTGGGGCTCAGCTCACGATTACTCACAGATGCCTCGGGTCCCTTTCACTGAGGAAGGTGTAGGTCTTGTCTATTCCATAGTTGGTTTTTGGAACGGTACCTGTGCTTATATCAAACTGTGGTTTCACGCATCACCCCACCTCTCCTTCCCACTTAAGCAGCCATAAGAGTGTTTCCTAAATGTGAGACTCAGTTCTCTTTCCTAACTCAGTTCAAGTGTAGCCATGTTTACAGGATCTTCATAAGTGATATCTTATGATAAGTTTCTTTTTCTGTGTGACATATTTCACTTACAATCATTGTACCTGAATCCACTCATTTTGCTGCTACTGGTCTTATGACATTAATTGCAAGGCTGAGGGATATTCCATCGTACATAAGTAACACAATTTTTTGTACCACTTTTATATTTCCTGGGATATATAAGGTGTACCCAAGTTGAGATTATTGTAAGCAGTGCAGCCCTAAATTTTGGGGTGGCTCTGTCTTATTGATTTTCAGTTTTCCCAAGGTATATTCCTTAGAAAGGAAGTGCCCTTGGCTCTGTAGCTCTGTTGTTTACTTGTTTTAGGGATCACAATGCAGTCCTCCAGAGAGGCAGTTGGCAATTTACATCCCGCCCATCAGCATAACAAGGCTCCCTGTTCTCCAGGGCCTGTCTTGCCTTTCTGGTTTTTACACATTTTGTGGATGTCCCTTTTGACCTGTGGGAATTGATACTTCTTTGTAGTGCAGATTTGCATTGCCCGCTTGCTTGTTTGGCCAAAAAGGGCGTATGCGTTTTCTCCTGAATATATTCAGGAGAAAAAGCATACGCCCTTTTTGGCCAAGTGCATCATTGTATAAGTTCTGCCCCTCTTCCTGTGCTTTAAAGGCGATTCCAACGTACCTCTTGAAATCTGTTTCCTGCTATTCTGCCTCGCTTTCAAGTCCGCCTCGTTGCCTTCCCTTAACAGATTTTCGGACGATAGTTGTCCTTTATTACTCTGCCAGTTTTTGAATTGCTGTGCCCTTGAGCTCCATTTTTCAACTCGTTTTTTGTGAGCTGACCGCAAGTCAAAAATTTTGGTTCAGGACCTATGCTGCTTCCCGATGTGGGGCTGAGACTTTGATTAATTCTTCTTCCTGCTGGGAAGTTAGAGTGATATATGCCGTCCAAATGCCTAACAGCTACTCTCTCATTGGTTCTCCCTCTTCCCTTTCATCCTCTGCAAAATTGGAAACCTGTGCGAACCAGGAGGTTAAAGGGGCTGTCTCTCCAAGTTGGGAGGTTGATAGTAAAGCAGATGGAAAGTCAAACCGGAGCACCAGGAGAGGGACTATTCGTTGAGTTTTAGAAACCTTTCGTATTCACAGTGTGTCCGTTCTCTAGGTTTCACGTACATGTAATAATTGTAGTAATATTCCCTTCATCCTGGAGAGTTGGGACCCATGGAATGGGTGCCATGCATTATTGCTTTAAAGGGTCTGCATTTGCTCACCCAATCTCAACAATCGTCTCAGTCCCAAGTGTCCCTCCTTATGCCACATCCAGCTCTCGTTGTAGATAGGGTCATTCCAGGTTTCATCAGAGACCCTGAAGGAATTGTAAAGAATTTCCCAGTTTTTTTGTTTTGTTTTTGAAATTCCTTTTTATAGTGGGTTTGAGCTGATTCTCGCTGCCATGTTTATGCCAGTCTAGACACACTTGATTTCCTTATGGAAACATATCAATACATAGGTTTTAAGATTCTTACCAGTCTGATATTTTCCTCTGTGGGAAATATGGGGTTTTGAGTCCCTTTCACTGAGGAAGGTGTAGGTCTTGTCTATTCCATAGTTGGTTTTTTGGAACGGTACCTGTGCTTATATCAAACTCTGGTTTTATGCATCACCCCACCTCTCCTTCCCCCTTAAGCAGGCATAAGAGTGTTTTCTAAATGTGAGACACTGTTCTCTTTCCTAACACAGTTCAAGTGTAGCCATGTTTACAGGATCTTCATAAGTGATATCTTATGATAAGTTTCTTTTTCTGTGTGACTTATTTCACTTAGAATCATCGTACCTGAATCCACCCATTTTGCTGCTACTGGTCTTATGACATTGATTTCATGGCTGAGGGATATTCCATCATACGTAAGTACCACAATTTTTTGAACCATTTTTATATTTCCTGGGATATGTAAGGTGTACCCAAGTTGAGGTCCATGTAAGCAGTGCAGCCCTAAATTTTGGCGTGGCTCTATCTTATTGATTTTCAGTTTTCCCAAGGTATATTCCCTATACTGGAAGTGCCCTTGGCTCTTTAGCTCTGTTGTTTACTTGTTTTAGGGAACACAATGCACTCCTCCAGAGAGGCAGTTGGCAATTTACATCCCGCCCATCAGCATAACAAGGCTCCCTGTTCTCCAGGGCCTGTCTTGCCTTTCTGGTTTTTACACATTTTGTGGATGTCCCTTTTGACCGGTGGGAATTGCTACTTCTTTGTAGTGCAGATTTGCATTGCCCGCTTGCTTGCTTGGCCAAAAAGGGCGTATGCGTTTTCTCCTGAATATATTCAGGAGAAAACACATACACCCTTTTCGGCCAAGTGCATCATTGTCGAAGTTGTGTCCCTCTTCCTGTGCTTTAAAGGCGATTCCAACGTACCTCTTGAAATCTGTTTCCTGCTATTCTGCCTCGCTTTCAAGTCCGCCTCATTGCCTTCCCTCAACAGATTTTTGGACGATAGTTGTCCTTTATTACTAGGCCAGTTTGTGAATTGCTGTGCCCCTGAGCTCCATTTTTCAACTCGTTTTTGGTGAGCTGACCGCAAGTCCAAAATTTTGGTTCACGACCTATACTGGTTTCCGGTGGGTGGCTGAGACTTTGGTTAATTCTTCTTCCTTACGGGAAATTACAGTGACATGTGCCCGCCCAAATGCCTAACAGCTACTCTCTCATTCGTTCTCCCTTTTCCCTTTCATCCTCTGCCAAATTGGCAACCTGTGCGCACCAGGAGGTAAAGGGGGCTGTGTCTTCAAGTTGGGAGGTTGATAGTAAAGCAGATGGAAAGTCAAACCGGAGCACCAGGAGAGGGACTATTCGTTGAGTTTTAGAAACCTTTCGTATTCACAGTGTGTCTGTTCTGTAGGTTTCCTGTACATGTTATAGCTGTAGTAATATTCCCTTCAACCTGGAGAGTTGGGACCCATGGAATGGGTGCCAGGCATTTGTTCTTTAAAGGGTCTGCATTTGCTCACCCAATCTCACCAATCGTCTTAGTCCCAAGTGTCGCTCCTTATGCCACATCCAGCTGTCATTTTAGATAGGGTCATTCCAGGTTTCATCAGAGACCCTGAAGGAATTGTAAAGAATTTCCCAGTTTTTTTGTTTTGTTTTTGAAATTCCTTTTTCTAGTGGGTTTGAGCTGATTCTCGCTGCCATGTTTATGCCAGTCTAGACACACTTGATTCCCTTACGGAGACATATCAATACATAGGTTTTAAGATTCTTACTAGTCAGATATATTCCTCTGCGGGAACTATGGGGTTTTGAGTCCCTTTCACTGAGGAAGGTGTAGGTCTTGTCTATTCCATAGTTGGTTTTTGGAACGGTACCTGTGCTTATATCAAACTCTGGTTTTATGCATCACCCCACCTCTCCTTCCCCCTTAAGCAGGCATAAGAGTGTTTTCTGGATGTGAGACACTGTTCTCTTTCCTAACTCAGTTCAAGTGTAGCCATGTTTACAGAATCTTCATAAGTGATATCTTATGATAAGTTTATATTTTCTGTGTAACTTATTTCACTTAGAATCATCGTACCTGAATCCACCCATTTTGCTGCTACTGGTCTTATGACATTGATTTCATGGCTGAGGGATATTCCATCGTTCGTAAGTACCACAATTTTTTGAACCATTTTTATATTTCCTGGGATATTTAAGGTGTACCCAAGTTGAGGTCCTTGTAAGCAGTTCAGCCCTAAATTTTGGCGTGGCTCTGTCTTATTGATTTTCAGTTTTCCCAAGGTATATTCCCTAGACTGGAAGTGCCCTTGGCTCTGTAGCTCTGTTGTTTACATGTTTTAGGGAACACAATGCACTCCTCCAGAGAGGCAGTTGGCAATTTACATCCCGCCCATCAGCATAACAAGGCTCCCTGTTCTCCTGGTCCTGTCTTGCCTTTCTGGTTTTTACACATTTTGTGGATGTCCCTTTTGACCGGTGGGAAGTGATACTTCTTTTAGTGCAGATTTGCATTGCCCGCTTGCTTGCTTGGCCAAAAAGGGCGTATGCGTTTTCTCCTGAATATATTCAGGAGAAAACGCATACGCCCTTTTTGGCCAAGTGCATCATTGTCGAAGTTGTGCCCCTCTTCCTGTGCTTTAAAGGCGATTCCAACGTACCTCTTGAAATCTGTTTCCTGCTCTTCTGCCTCGCTTTCAAGTCTGCCTCGTTGCCTTCCCTCAACAGATTTTTGGACGATAGTTGTCCTTTATTAATCGGCCAGTTTGTGAATTGCTGTGCCCCTGAGCTCCATTTTTCAACTCGTTTTTGGTGAGCTGACCGCAAGTCCAAAATTTTGGTTCAGGACCTATACTGGTTCCCGGTGGTTGGCTGAGACTTTGGTTAATTCTTCTTCCTGCCGGGAAGTTAGAGTGATATGTGCCCGTCCAAATGCCTAACAGCTACTCTCTCATTGGTTCTCCCTCTTCCCTTTCATCCTCTGCCAAATTGGAAACCTGTGCGAACCAGGAGGTTAAAGGGGCTGTCTCTCCAAGTTGGGAGATTGATAGTAAAGCAGATGGAAAGTCAAACCGGAGCACCAGGAGAGGGACTATTCGTTGAGTTTTAGAAACCTTTCGTATTCACAGTGTGTCCGTTCTCTAGGTTTCTCGTACATGTAATAATTGTAGTAATATTCCCTTCAACCTGGAGAGTTGGGACCCATGGAATGGGTGCCATGCATTATTGCTTTAAAGGGTCTGCATTTGCTCACCCAATCTCACCAATCTTCTCAGTCCCAAGTGTCCAGCCTTATGCCACTTCCAGCTGTCGTTGTAGATAGGGTCATTCCAGGTTTCATCAGAGACCCTGAAGGAATTGTAAAGAATTTCCCAGTTTTTTTGTTTTGTTTTTGAAATTCCTTTTTATAGTGGGTTTGAGCTGATTCTCGCTGCCATGTTTATGCCAGTCTAGACACACTTGATTTCCTTACGGAAACATATCAATCCACAGGTTTTATGATTCTTACCAGTCAGATATATTCCTCTGCGGGAAATATGGGGTTTTGAGTCCCTTTCACTGAGGAAGGTGTAGGTCTTGTCTATTCCATAGTTGGTTTTTGGAACGGTACCTGTGCTTATATCAAACTCTGGTTTTATGCATCACCCCACCTCTCCTTCCCCCTAAAGCAGGCATAAGAGTGTTTTCTAAATGTGAGACACTGTTCTCTTTCCTAACTCAGTTCAAGTGTAGCCATGTTTACAGGATCTTCATAAGTGATATCTTATGATAAGTTTCTTTTTCTCTGTGACTTATTTCACTTAGAATCATCGTACCTGAATCCACCCATTTTGCTGCTACTGGTTTTATGACATTGATTTCATGGCTGAGGGACATTCCATCGTACGTAAGTACCACAATTTTTTGAACCAGTTTTATATTTCGTGGGATATTTAAGGTGTACCCAAGTTGAGGTCCTTGTAAGCAGTGCAGCCCTAAATTTTGGGGTGGCTCTGTCTTATTGATTTTCAATTTTCCCAAGGTATATTCCCTATACTGGAAGTGCCCTTGGCTCTGTAGCTCTGTTCTTTACTTGTTTTAGGGAACACAATGTACTCCTCCGGAGGGGCAGTTGGCAATTTACATCCCGCACATCAGCATAACAAGGCTCCCTGTTCTCCAGGGCCTGTCCTGCCTTTCTGGTTTTTACACATTTTGTGGATGTCCCTTTTGACCGGTGGGAAGTAATACTTCTTTGTAGTGCAGATTTGCATTGCCCGCTTGCTTGCTTGGCCAAAAAGGGCGTATGCGTTTTCTCCTGAATATATTCAGGAGAAAACGCATACGCTCTTTTTGGCCAAGTGCATCATTGTCGAAGTTGTGCCCCTCTTTCTGTGCTTTAAAGGTGATTCAAACGTACCTCTTGAAATCTGTTTCCTGCTATTCTGCCTCGCTATCAAGTCCGCCTCGTTGCCTTCCCTCAACAGATTTTTGGACGATAGTTGTCCTTTATTACTTGGCCAGTTTGTGAATTGCTGTGCCCCTGAGCTCCATTTTTCAACTCGTTTTTGGTGAGCTGACCGCAAGTCCAAAATTTTGGTTCAGGACCTATGCTGGTTCCCGGTAGGTGGCTGAGACTTTGGTTAATTCTTCTTCCTGCCAGGAAATTACAGTGATATGTGCCCGTCCAAATGCCTAACAGCTACTCTCTCATTGGTTCTCCCTCTTCCCTTTCATCCTCTGCCAAATTGGCAACCTGTGCGAACCAGGAGGTTAAAGGGGCTGTCTCTCCAAGTTGGGAGGTTGATAGTAAAGCAGATGGAAAGTCAAACCGGAGCACCAGGAGAGGGACTATTCGTTGAGTTTTAGAAACCTTTTGTATTCACAGTGTGTCCGTTCTCTAGGTTTCCCGTACATGTTATAGCTGTAGTAATATTCCCTTCAACCTGGAGAGTTGGGACCCATGGAATGGGAGCCAGGCATTTGTGCTGTAAAAGTTCTGCATTTGCTCACCAAATCTCAACAATCGTCTCAGTCCCAAGTGTCCCTCCTTATGCCACATCCAGCTGTCATTGTAGATAGGGTCATTCCAGGTTTCATCAGAGACCCTGAAGGAATTGTTAAGAATTTCCCAGTTTTTTTGTTTTGTTTTTGAAATTCCTTTTTATAGTGGGTTTGAGCTGATTCTCGCTACCAAGTTTATGCCAGTCTAGACACACTTGATTCCCTTACGGAAACATATCAATACATAGGTTTTAAGATTCTTACTAGTCAGATATATTCCTCTGCGGGAAGTATGGCGTTTTGAGTCCCTTTCACTGAGGAAGGTGTAGGTCTTGTCTATCCCATAGTTGGTTTTTGGAACGGTACCTGTGCTTATATCAAACTCTGGTTTTATGCATCACCCCACCTCTCCTTCCCCCTTAAGCAGGCATAAGAGTGTTTTCTAAATGTGAGACACTGTTCTCTTTCCTAACTCAGTTCAAGTGTAGCCATGTTTACAGGATCTTCATAAGTGATATCTTATGATAAGTTTCTTTTTCTCTGTGGCTTATTTCACTTAGAATCATCGTACCTGAATCCACCCATTTTGCTGCTACTGGTCTTATGACATTGATTTCATGGCTGAGGGATATTCCATCGTATGTAAGTACCACAATTTTCTGAACCATTTTTATATTTCCTGGGATATTTAAGGTGTACCCAAGTTGAGGTCCTTGTAAGCAGTGCAGCCCTGAAATTTGGGGTGGCTCTGTCTTATAGATTTTCAGTTTTCCCAAGGTATATTCCCTAGACTGGAAGTGACCTTGGCTCTGTAGCTCTGTTCTTTACTTATTTTAGGGAATACAATGTACTCCTCCAGAGAGGCAGTTGGCAATTTGCATCCCGTCCATCAGCATAACAAGGCTCCCTGTTCTCCAGGGCCTGTCTTGCCTTTCTGGTTTTTACACATTTTGTGGATGTCCCTTTTGACGGGTGGGAAGTGATACTTCTTTGTAGTGCAGATTTGCATTGCCCACTTGCTTGCTTGGCCAAAAAGGGCGTATGCGTTTTCTCCTGAATATATTCAGGAGAAAACGCATACGCCCTTTTTGGCCAAGTGCATCATTGTCGAAGTTGTGCCCCTCTTCCTGTGCTTTAAAGGCGATTCCAACGTACCTCTTGAAATCTGTTTCCTGCTATTCTGCCTCGCTTTCAAGTCCACCTCGTTGCCTTCCCTCAACAGATTTTTGGACGATAGTTGTCCTTTATTACTCGGCCAGTTTGTGAATTGCTGTGCCCCTGAGCTCCATTTTCCAACTCGTTTTTGGTGAGCTGACCGCAAGTCTAAAATTTTGGTTCAGGACCTATGCTGGTTCCCGGTGGGTGGCTGAGACTTTGGTTAATTCTTCTTCCTGCTGGGAAGTTAGAGTGATATATGCCCGTTCAAACGCCTAACAGCTACTCTCTCATTGTTTCTCCCTCTTCCCTTTCATCCTCTGCCAAATTGGAAACCTATGTGAACCAGGAGGTTGAAGGGGCTGTCTCTCCAAGTTGGGAGATTGATAGTAAAGCAGATGAAACTCAAACCGGAGCACCAGGGTAGGGACTATTCGTTGAGTTTTAGAAACCTTTCGTATTCACAGTGTGTCCGTTCTCTAGGTTTCCCGTACATGTTATAACTGTACTAATATTCCCTACAACCTGGAGAGGTGGGACCTATGGAATGGGTGCCATGCATTATTGCTTTAAAGGGTCTGCATTTGTTCACCCAATCTCACCAATCCTCTCAGTTCCAAGTGTCCAGCCTTATGCCACCTCCAGCTGTCGTTGTAGATAGGGTCATTCCAGGTTTCATCAGAGACCCTGAAGGAGTTGTAAAGAATTTCCCAGTTTTTTTGTTTTGTTTTTGAAATTCCTTTTTATAGTGGGTTTGAGCTGATTCTCGCTCCCATGTTTATGCGAGTCTAGACACACTTGATTCACTTACGGAGACATATCAATCCATAGGTTTTAAGATTCTTACTAGTCAGATATATTCCTCTGCGGGAAATATGGGGTTTTGAGTCCCTTTCACTGAGGAAGGTGTAGGTCTTGTCTATTCCATAGTTGGGTTTTGGAACGGTACCTGTGCTTATATCAAACACTTGTTTTATGCATCACCCCACCTCTCCTTCCCCCTTAAGCAGGCATAAGAGTGTTTTCTAAATGTGAGACACTGTTCTCTTTCCTAACTCAGTTCAAATGTAGCCATGTTTACAGGATCTTCATAAGTGATATCTTATGATAAGTTTCTTTTTCTCTGTGACTTATTTCACTTAGAATCATCGTACCTGAATCCACCCACTTTCTTGCTACTGGTCTTATGACATTGATTTCATGGCTGAGGGATATTCCATCGTACGTAAGTACCACAATTTTTTGAACCATTTTTATATTTCCTGGGATATTTAAGGTGTACCCAAGTTGAGGTCCTTGTAAGCAGTGCAGCCCTATATTTTGGGGTGGCTCTGTCTTATTGATTTTCAGTTTTCCCAAGGTATATTCCATAGACTGGAAGTGCCCTTGGCTCTGTAGCTCTGTTGTTTACTTGTTTTAGGGAACACAATGCACTCCTCCAGAGAGGCAGTTGTCAATTTACATCCTGCCCATCAGCATAACAAGGCTCCCTGTTCTGCAGGGCCTGTCTTGCCTTTCTGGTTTTTACACATTTTGTGGATGTCCCTTTTGACCGGTGGGAAGTGATACTTCTTTGTAGAGCAGATTTGCATTGCCCGCTTGCTTGCTTGGCCAAAAAGGGCGTATGCGTCTTCTCCTGAATATATTCAGGAGAAAACGCATACGCCCTTTTTGGCCAAGTGCATCATTGTCGAAGTTGTGCCCCTCTTCCTGTGCTTTAAAGGCGATTCCAACGTACCTCTTGAAATCTGTTTCCTGCTCTTCTGCCTCGCTTTCAAGTCCGCCTCGTTGCCTTCCCTCAACAGATTTTTGGACGATAGTTGTCCTTTATTACTCGGCCAGTTTGTGAATTGCTGTGCCCCTGAGCTCCATTTTTCAACTCGTTTTTGGTGAGCTGACCGCAAGTCCAAAATTTTGGTTCAGGACCTATACTGGTTCCCGGTGGGTGGCTGAGACTTTGGTTAATTCTTCTTCCTGCCGGGAAATTACAGTGATATGTGCCCGTCCAAATGCCTAACAGCTACTCTCTCATTGTTTCTCCCTCTTCCCTTTCATCCGCTGCCAAATTGGCAACCTGTGCGAACCAAGAGGTTAAAGGGGCTGTCTCTTCAAGTTGGGAGGTTGATAGTAAAGCAGATGGAAAGTCAAACCGGAGCACCAGGAGAGGGACTATTCGTTGAGTTTTAGAAACCTTTCGTATTCACAGGGTGTCCGTTCTCTAGGTTTCCCGTACATGTTATAACTGTAGTAATATTCCCTTCAACCTGGAGAGTTGGGACCCATGGAATGGGTGCCATGCATTATTGCTTTAAAGGGTCTGCATTTGCTCACCCAATCTCACCAATCGTCTCAGTCCCAAGTGTCCAGCCTTATGCCACATCCAGCTGTCGTTGTAGATATGGTCATTCCAGGTTTCATCAGAGACCCTGAAGGAATTGTAAAGAATTTCCCAGTTTTTTTGTTTTGTTTTTGAAATTCCTTTTTATAGTGGGTTTGAGCTGATTCTCGCTGCCATGTTTCTGCCAGTCTAGACACACTTGATTCCCTTACGGAGACATATCAATACATAGGTTTTAAGATTCTTAGTAGTCTGATATATTCCTCTGCGGGAAATATGTGGCTTTGAATCCCTTTCACTGAGGAAGGTGTAGGTCTTGTCTATTCCATAGTTGGTTATTGGAACGGTACCTGTGCTTATATCAAACTCTGGTTTTATGCATCACCCCACCTCTCCTTCCCCCTTAAGCAGGCATAAGAGTGTATTCTAAATGTGAGACACTGTTCTCTTACCTAACTCAGTTCAAGTGTAGCCATGTTTACAGGATCTTCATAAGTGATATCTTATGATAAGTTTCTTTTTCTCTGTGACTTATTTCACTTAGAATCATCGTACCTGAATCCACCCATTTTGCTGCTACTGGTCTTATGACATTGATTTCATGGCTGAGGGATATTCCATCGTACGTAAGTACCACAATTTTTTGAACCATTTTTATATTTCGTGGGATATTTAAGGTGTACCCAAGTTGAGGTCCTTGTAAGCAGTGCAGCCCTAAATTTTGGCGTGCCTCTGTCTTATTGATTTTCAGTTTTCCCAAGGTATATTCCGTAGACTGGAATTCCCTTGGCTCTGTAGCTCTGTTGTTTACTTGTTTTAGGGAACACAATGCACTCCTCCGGAGAGGCAGTTGGCAATTTACATCCCGCCCATCAGAATAACAAGGCTCCCTGTTCTCCAGGGCCTGTCTTGCCTTCCTGGTTTTTACACATTTTGTGGATGTCCCTTTTGACCGGTGGGAAGTGATACTTCTTTGTAGTGCAGATTTGCATTCCCCGCTTGCTTGCTTGGCCAAAAAGGGCGTATACGTTTTCTCCTGAATATATTCAGGAGAAAACGCATACGCCCTTTTTGGCCAAGTGCATCATTGTCGAAGTTGTGCCCCTCTTCCTGTGCTTTAAAGGCGATTCCAACGTACCTCTTGAAATCTGTTTCCTGCTATTCTGCCTCGCTTTCAAGTCCGCCTCGTTGCCTTCCCTCAACAGATTTTTGGACGATAGTTGTCCTTTATTACTCGGCCAGTTTGTGAATTGCTGTGCCCCTGAGCTCCATTTTTCAACTCGTTTTTGGTGAGCTGACCGCACGTCCAAAATTTTGGTTCAGGTACTATACTGGTTCCCGGTGGGTGGCTGAGACTTTGGTTAATTCTTCTTCCTGCCGGGAAATTACAGTGATATGTGCCCGTCCAAATGCCTACAGCTACTCTCTCATTGTTTCTCCCTCTTCCCTTTTATCCTCTGCCAAATTGGCAACCTGTGCGAACCAGGAGGTTAAAGGGGATGTCTCTCCAAGTTGGGAGGTTGATAGTAAAGCAGATGGAAAGTCAAACCGGAGCACCAGGAGAGGGACTATTCGTTGAGTTTTAGAAACCTTTCGTATTCACAGTGTGTCCGTTCTCTAGGTTTCCCGTACCTGTTATAGGTCTAGTAATATTCCCTTCAAACTGGAGAGTTGGGACCATTGGAATGGGTGCCAGGCAATTGTGCTGTAAAGGTTCTGCATTTGCTCACCCAATCTGACCAATCCTCTCAGTCCCAAGTGTCCAGGCTTATGCCACATCCAGCTGTCATTGTAGATAGGGTCATTCCAGGTTTCATCAGAGACCCTGAAGGAATTGTAAAGAATTTCCCAGTTTTTTTGTTTTGTTTTTGAAATTCCTTTTTATAGTGGGTTTGAGCTGATTCTCGCTGCCATGTTTATGCCAGTCTAGACACACTTGATTCCCTTACGGAGACATATCAATACATAGGTTTTAAGATTCTTACTAGTCAGATATATTCCTCTGCGGGAACTATGGGGTTTTGAGTCCCTTTCACTGAGGAAGGTGTAGGTCTTGTCTATTCCACATTTGGTTTTTGGAACGGTACCTGTGCTTATATCAAACACTGGTTTTTTGCATCACCCCACCTCTCCTTCCCCCTTAAGCAGGCATAAGAGTGTTTTCTAAATGTGATACACTGCTCTCTTTCCTAACTCAGTTCAAGTGTAGCCATGTTTACATGATCTTCATAAGTGATATCTTATGATAAGTTTCTTTTTCTCTGTGACTTATTTCCCTTAGAATCATCGTACCTGAATCCACCCATTTTGCTGCTACTGGTCTTATGACATTGATTTCATGGCTGAGGGATATTCCATCATACGTAAGTACCACAATTTTTTGAACCATTTTTATATTTCCTCGGATATTTAAGGTGTACCCAAGTTGAGGTCCTTGTAAGCAGTGCAGCCCTATATTTTGGGGTGGCTCTGTCTTATTGATTTTCAGTTTTCCCAAGGTATATTCCCTAGACTGGAAGTGCCCTTGGCTCTGTAGCTCTGTTGTTTACTTGTTTTAGGGAACACAATGCACTCCTCCATAGAGGCTGTTGGCAATTTACATCCCGCCCATCAGCATAACAAGGCTCCCTGTTCTGCAGGGCCTGTCTTGCCTTTCTGGTTTTTACACATTTTGTGGATGTCCCTTTTGACCGGTGGGAAGTGATACTTCTTTGTAGTGCAGATTTGCTTTGCCCGCTTGCTTGCTTGGACAAAAAGGGCGTATGCGTTTTCTCCTGAATATATTCAGGAGAAAACGCATACGCACTTTATGGCCAAGTGCATCAATGTCGAAGTTGTGCCCCTCTTCCTGTGCTACAAAGGCGATTCCAACGTACCTCTTGAAATCTGTTTCCTGCTATTCTGCCTCGCTTTCAAGTCTGCCTCGTTGCCTTCCCTCAACAGATTTTTGGACGATACTTGTCCTTTATTACTTGGCCATTTAGTGAATTGCTGTGCACATGAGCTCCATTTTTCAACTCTTTTTTTGTGAGCTGACCGCATGTCCAAAATTTTGGTTCAGGACCTATGCTGGTTCCCGGTGGGGGGCTGAGACTTTGGTTAATTCTTCTTCCTGACGGGAAATTAGAGTGATATGTGCCCGTACAAATGCCTAACAGCTACTCTCTCATTGGTTCTCCCTCTTCCCTTTCATCCTCTGCCAAATTGGTAACCTGTGCGAACCAGGAGGTTAAAGGGGCTGTCTCTCCAAGTTGGGAGATTGATAGTAAAGCAGATGGAAAGTCAAACCGGAGCACCAGGAGAGGGACTATTCGTTGAGTTTTAGAAACCTTTCGTATTCAGAGTGTGTCCGTTCTCTAGGTTTCTCGTACATGTTATAGCTGTAGTAATATTCCCTTCAACCTGGAGAGTTGGGACCCATGGAATGGGTGCCAGTCATTTGTGATTTAAAGGGTCTGCATTTGTTCACCCAATCTCACCAATCCTCTCAGTCCCAAGTGTCCAGCCTTATGCCACATCCAGCTGTCGCTGTAGATAGGGTCATTCCAGGTTTCATCAGAGACCCTGAAGGAATTGTAAAGAATTTCACAGTTTTTTTGTTTTGTTTTTGAAATTCCTTTTTATAGTGGGTTTGAGCTGATTCTCGCTGCCATGTTTATGCCAGTCTAGACACACTTGATTCCCTTACGGAGACATATCAATACATAGGTTTTAAGATTCTTACTAGTCAGATATATTCCTCTGCGGGAACTATGGGGTTTTGAGTCCCTTTCACTGAGGAAGGGGTAGGTCTTGTCTATTCCATAGTTGGTTTTTGGAACGGTACCTGTGCTTATATCAAACTCTGGTTTTATGCATCACCCCACCTCTCCTTCCCCCTTAAGCAGGCATAAGAGTGTTTTCTAAATATGAGACACTGTTCTCTTTCCTAACTCAGTTCAAGTGTAGCCATGTTTGCAGGATCTTCATAAGTGATATCTAATGATAAGTTTCTTTTTCTGTGTTACTTATTTCCCTTAGAATCAACGTACCTGAATCCACCCATTTTGCTGCTACTGGTCTTATGACATTGATTTCATGGCTGAGGGATATTCCATTGTACGTAAGTACCACAATTTTTTGAACCATTATTATATTTCCTGGGATATTTAAGGTGTACCCAAGTTGAGGTCCTTGTAAGCAGTGCAGCCCTATATTTTGGGGTGGCTCTGTCTTATTGATTTTCAGTTTTCCCAAGGTATATTCCCTAGACTGGAAGTGCCCTTGGCTCTGTAGCTCTGTTGTTTACTTGTTTTAGGGAAACAATGCACTCCTCCAGAGAGGCAGTTGGCAATTTACATCCCGCCCATCAGCATAACAAGGCTCCCTGTTCTGCAGGGCCTGTCTTGCCTTTCTGGTTTTTACACATTTTGTGGATGTCCCTTTTGACCGGTGGGAAGTGATACTTCTTTGTAGTGCAGATTTGCATTGCCCGCTTGCTTGCTTGGCCAAAAAGGGCGTATGCGTCTTCTGCTGAATATATTCAGGAGAAGACGCATACGCCCTTTTTGGCCAAGTGCATCATTGTCGAAGTTGTGCCCCTCTTCCTGTGCTTTAAAGGCGATTCCAACGTACTTCTTGAAATCTGTTTCCTGCTCTTCTGCCTCGCTTTCAAGTCTGCCTCGTTGCCTTCCCTCAACAGATTTTTGGATGATAGTTGACCTTTATTACTCTGCCAGTTTGTGAATTGCTGTGCCCTTGAGCTCCATTTTTCAACTCGTTTTTTGTGAGCTGACCGCATGTCCAAAATTTTGGTTCAGGACCTATGCTGGTTCCCGGTGGCTGGCTGTGACTTTTGTTAATTCTTCTTCCTGCCGGGAAATTAGTGTGATATGTGCCCATACAAATGCCTAACAGCTACTCTCTCATTGGTTCTCCCTCTTCCCTTTCATCCTCTGCCTAATTTGAAACCTGTGCGAACCAGGAGTTTAAAGGGGCTGTCTCTCCAAGTTGGGAGATTGATAGTAAAGCAGATGGAAAGTCAAATCGGAGCACCAGGAGAGGGACTATTCGTTGAGTTTTAGAAACCTTTCGTATTCACAGTGGGTCCGTTCTCTATGTTTCCTGTACATGTTATAGCTGTAGTAATATTCCCTTCAACCTGGAGAGTTGGGACCCATGGAATGGGTGCCAGGCATTTGTGATTTAAAGGGTCTGCATTTGCTCACCCAATCTCACCAATCCTCTCATTCCCAAGTGTCCAGCCTTATGACACATCCAGCTGTCGTTGTAGATAGGGTCATTCCAGGTTTCATCAGAGACCCTGAAGGAATTGTAAAGAATTTCACAGTTTTTTTGTTTTGTTTTTGATATTCCTTTTTATAGTGGGTTTGAGCTGATTCTCGCTGCCATGTTTATGCCAGTCTAGACACACTTGATTCCCTTACGGAGACATATCAATGCATAGGTTTTAAGATTCTTACTAGTCAGATATATCCCTCTGCGGGAAATATGGGGTTTTGAGTCCCTTTCACCGAGGAAGGTGTAGGTCTTGTCTATTCCATAGTTGGTTTTTGGAACGGTACCTGTGCTTATATCAAACTCTGGTTTTATGCATCACACCACCTCTCCTTCCCCCTTAAGCAGGCATAAGAGTGTTTTCTAAATGTGAGACACTGTTCTCTTTCCTAACTCAGTTCAAGTGTAGCCATGTATACAGGATCTTCATAAGTGATATCTTATGATAAGTTTCTTTTTCTGTGTGACTTATTTCACTTAGAATCATCGTACCTGAATCCACCCATTTTGCTGCTACTGGTCTTATGACATTGATTTCATGGCTGAGGGATATTCCATCGTACGTAAGTACCACAATTTTTTGAACCATTTTTATATTTCCTGGGATATTTAAGGTGTACCCAAGTTGAGGTCCTTGTAATCAGTGCAGCCCTAAATTTTGGTGTGGCTCTGTCTTATTGATTTTCAGTTTTCCCAAGGTATATTCCATAGACTGGAAGTGCCCTTGGCTCTGTAGCTCTGTTCTTTACTTGTTTTAGGGAACACAATGCACTCCTCCATAGAGGCAGTTGGCAATTTACATCCCGCCCATCAGCATAACAAGGCTCCCTGTTCTCCAGGGCCTGTCTTGCCTTTCTGGTTTTTACACATTTTGTGGATGTCCCTTTTGACTGTTGGGAAGTGATACATCTTTGTAGTGCAGATTTGCATTGCCCGCTTGCTTCCTTGGCCAAAAAGGGCGTATGCGTTTTCTCCTGAATATATTCAGGAGAAAACGCATACGCCCTTTTTGGCCAAGTGCATCATTGTCGAAGTTGTGCCCCTCTTCCTGTGCTTTAAAGGCGATTCCAAGGTACCTCTTGAAATCTGTTTCCTGCTATTCTGCCTCGCTTTCAAGTCTGCCTCGTTGCCTTCCCGCAACAGATTTTTGCACGATAGTTGTCCTTTATTACTCAGCCAGTTAGTGAATTGCTGTGCACCTGAGCTCCATTTTTCAACTCGTTTTTTGTGAGCTGACCGCATGTCCAAAATTTTGGTTCAGGACCTATGCTGGTTCCCGGTGGGTGGCTGAGACCTTGGTTAATTCTTCTTCCTGCCGGGAAATTAGAGTGATATGTGCCCAAACAAATGCCTAACAGCTACTCTCTCATTGGTTCTCCCTCTTCCCTTTCATCCTCTGCCAAATTGGAAACCTGTGTGAACCAGGAGGTTAAAGGGGCTGTCTCTCCAAGTTGGGAGATTGATAGTAAAGCAGATGGAAAGTCAAACCGGAGCACCAGGAGAGGGACTATTCGTTGAGTTTTAGAAACCTTTCATATTCACAGTAGGTCCGTTCTCTAGGTTTCCTGTACATGTTATAGCTGTAGTAATATTCCCTTCAACCTGGAGAGTTGGGACCCATGGAATGGGTGACAGGCATTTGTGATTTAAAGGGTCTGCATTTGCTCACCCAATCTCACCAATCCTCTCAGTCCCAAGTGTCCAGCCGTATGCCACATCCAGCTGTCGTTGTAGATAGGGTCATTCCAGGTTTCATCAGAGACCCTGAAGGAATTGTAAAGAATTTCCCAGTTTTTTTGTTTTGTTTTTGAAATTCCTTTTTATAGTGGGTTTGAGCTGATTCTCGCTGCCATGTTTATGCCAGTCTAGACACACTTGATTCCCTTACGGAGACATATCAATACATAGGTTTTAAGATTCTTACTAGTCAGATATATTCCTCTGCGGGAACTATGGGGTTTTGAGTCCCTTTCACTGAGGAAGGTGTAGGTCTTGTCTATTCCATAGTTGGTTTTTGGAACGGTACCTGTGCTTATATCAAACTCTGGTTTTATGCATCACCCCACCTCTCTATCCCCCTTAAGCGGGCATAAGAGAGTTTTCTAAATGTGAGACTCTGTTCTCTTTCCTAACTCAGTTCAAGTGTAGCCATGTTTACAGGATCTTCATATGTGATATCTTATGATAAGTTTCTTTTTCTGTGTGACATATTTCACTTAGAATCATCGTACCTGAATCCACCCATTTTGCTGCTACTGGTCTTATGACATTGATTTCATGGCTGAGGGATATTCCATCGTACGTAAGTACCACAATTTTTTGAACCATTTTTATATTTCCTGGGATATTTAAGGTGTACCCAAGTTGAGGTCCTTGTAAGCAGTGCAGCCCTAAATTTTGGGGTGGCTCTGTCTTATTGATTTTCAGTTTTCCCAAGGTATATTCCCTAGACTGGAAGTGCCCTTGGCTTTGTAGCTCTGTTGTTTACTTGTTTTAGGGAACACAATGCACTCCTCCAGAGAGGCAGTTGGCAATCTACATCCTGCCCATCATCATAACAAGGCTCCTTGTTCTCCAGGGCCTGTCTTGCCTTTGTGGTTTTTACACATTTTGTGGATGTCCCTTTTGACCGGTGGGAAGTGATACTTCTTTGTAGTGCAGATTTGCATTGCCCGCTTGCTTGCTTGGCCAAAAAGGGCGTATGCGTTTTCTCCTCAGGAGAAAACGCATACGCCCTTTTTGGCCAAGTGCATCATTGTCGAAGTTGTGCCCCTCTTCCTGTGCTTTAAAGGTGATTCCAACGTACCTCTTGAAATCTGTTTCCTGCTATTCTGCCTCGCTTTCAAGTCCGCCTCGTTGCCTTCCCTCAACAGATTTTCGGACGATAGTTGTCCTTTATTACTCTGCCAGTTTTTGAATTGTTGTGCCCTTTAGCTCCATTTTTCAACTCGTTTTTTGTGAGCTGACCGCAAGTCCAAAATTTTGGTTCAGGACCTATGCTGATTCCCGGTGGGTGGCTGAGACTTTGGGTAATTCTTCTTCAGGCCGGGAAGTTAGAGTGATATGTGCCCATCCTAATGCCTAACAGCTACTATCTCATTGGTTCTCCCTCTTCCCTTTCATCCTCTGCCAAATTGGAAACCTGTGCGAACCAGGAGGTTAAAGGTGCTGTCTCTCCAAGTTGGGAGGTTGATAGTAAAGCAGATGGAAAGTCAAACCGGAGCACCAGGAGAGGGACTATTCATTGAGTTTTAGAAACCTTTCATATTCACCGTGTGTCCGTTCTCTAGGTTTCCCGTACATGTTATAGCTGTAGTAATATTCCCTTTAACCTGGAGAGTTGGGACCCATGGAATGAGTGCAATGCATTTGTGCTTTAAAGGGTCTGCATTTGCTCACCCAATCTCACCAATCCTCTCAGTCTTAAGTGTCCAGCCTTATGCCTCATCCAGCTGTCGTTGTACATAGGGTCATTCCAGGATTCATCAGAGACCCTGAAGGAATTGTAAATAATTTCCCAGTTTTTTGTTTTCTTTTTGAAAATCCTTTTTATAGTGGGTTTGAGCTGTTTCTCGCTGCCATGTTTATGCCAGTCTAGACACACTTGATTCCCTTACGGAGACATATCAATACATAGGTTTTAAGATTCTTACTAGTTAGATATATCCCTCTGCGGGAAATATGGGGTTTTGAGTCCCTTTCACCGAGCAAGGTGTAGGTCTTGTCTATTCCATAGTTGGTTTTTGGAACGGTACCTGTGCTTATATCAAACTCTGGTTTTATGCATCACACCACCTCTCCTTCCCCCTTAAGCAGGCATAAGAGTGTTTTCTAAATGTGAGACACTGTTCTCTTTCCTAACTCAGTTCAAGTGTAGCCATGTATACAGGATCTTCATAAGTGATATCTTATGATAAGTTTCTTTTTCTGTGTGACTTATTTCACTTAGAATCATCGTACCTGAATCCACCCATTTTGCTGCTACTGGTCTTATGACATTGATTTCATGGCTGAGGGATATTCCATCGTACGTAAGTACCACAATTTTTGGAACCATTTTTATATTTCCTGGGATATTTAAGGTGTACCCAAGTTGAGGTCCTTGTAATCAGTGCAGCCCTAAATTTTGGTGTGGCTCTGTCTTATTGAATTTCAGTTTTCCCAAGGTATATTCCATAGACTGGAAGTGCCCTTGGCTCTGTAGCTCTGTTGTTTACTTGTTTTAGGGAACACAATGCACTCCTCCATAGAGGCAGTTGGCAATTTACATCCCGCCCATCAGCATAACAAGGCTCCCTGTTCTCCAGGGCCTGTCTTGCCTTTCTGGTTTTTACACATTTTGTGGATGTCCCTTTTGACTGTTGGGAAGTGATACATCTTTGTAGTGCAGATTTGCATTGCCCGCTTGCTTCCTTGGCCAAAAAGGGCGTATGCGTTTTCTCCTGAATATATTCAGGAGAAAACGCATACGCCCTTTTTGGCCAAGTGCATCATTGTCGAAGTTGTGCCCCTCTTCCTGTGCTTTAAAGGCGATTCCAAGGTACCTCTTGAAATCTGTTTCCTGCTATTCTGCCTCGCTTTCAAGTCTGCCTCGTTGCCTTCCCTCAACAGATTTTTGGACGATAGTTGTCCTTTATTACTCAGCCAGTTAGTGAATTGCTGTGCACCTGAGCTCCATTTTTCAACTCGTTTTTTGTGAGCTGACCGCATGTCCAAAACTTTAGTTCAGGACCTATGCTGGTTCCCGGTGGGTGGCTGAGACCTTGGTTAATTCTTCTTCCTGCCGGCAAATTAGAGTGATATGTGCCCGAACAAATGCCTAACAGCTACTCTCTCATTGGTTCTCCCTCTTCCCTTTCATCCTCTGCCAAATTGGAAACCTGTGTGAACCAGGAGGTTAAAGGGGCTGTCTCTCCAAGTTGGGAGATTGATAGTAAAGCAGATGGAAAGTCAAACCGGAGCACCAGGAGAGGGACTATTCGTTGAGTTTTAGAAACCTTTCATATTCACAGTAGGTCCGTTCTCTAGGTTTCCTTTACATGTTATAGCTGTAGTAATATTCCCTTCAACCTGGAGAGTTGGGAATCATGGAATGGGTACCAGGCATTTCTGATTTAAAGGGTCTGCATTTGCTCACCCAATCTTACCAATCCTCTCAGTCCCAAGTGTCCAGCCTTATGCCACATCCAGCTGTCATTGTAGATAGGGTCATTCCAGGTTTCATCAGAGACCCTGAAGGAATTGTAAAGAATTTCCCAGTTTTTTGTTTTCTTTTTGAAAATCCTTTTTATAGTGGGTTTGAGCTGTTTCTCGCTGCCATGTTTATGCCAGTCTACACACACTTGATTCCCTTACGGAGACATATCAATACATAGGTTTTAAGATTCTTACTAGTCAGATATATTCCTCTGCGGGAACTATGGGGTTTTGAGTCCCTTTCACTGAGGAAGGTGTAGGTCTTGTCTATTCCATAGTTGGTTTTTGGAACGGTACCTGTGCTTATATCAAACTCTGGTTTTATGCATCACCCCACCTCTCCTTCCCCCTTAAGCAGGCATAAGAGTGTTTTCTAAATGTGAGACACTGTTCTCTTTCCTAACTCAGTTCAAGTGTAGCCATGTTTACAGGATCATCATAAGTGATATCTTATGATAAGTTTCTTTTTCTGTGTGACTTATTTCACTTAGAATCATCGTACCTGAATCCACCCATTTTGCTGCTACTGGTCTTATGACATTGATTTCATGGCTGAGGGATATTCCATCGTACGTATTTACCACAATTTTTTGAACCATTTTTATATTTCCTGGGATATTTAAGGTGTACCCAAGTTGAGGTCCTTGTAAGCAGTGCAGCCCTAAATTGTGGGGTGGCTCTGTCTTATTGATTTTCAGTTTTCCCAAGGTATATTCCCTAGACTGGAAGTGACCTTGGCTCTGTAGCTCTGTTGTTTACTTGTTTTAGGGAACACAATGCACTCCTCCAGAGAGGCAGTTGGCAATTTACATCCCGCCCATCAGCATAACAAGGCTCCCTGTTCTCCAGGGCCTGTCTTGCCTTTCTGGTTTTGACACATTTTGTGGATGTCCCTTTTGACCGGTGGGAAGTGATACTACTTTGTAGTGCAGATTTGCATTGCCCGCTTGCTTGCTTGGCCAAAAAGGGCGTATGCGTTTTCTCCTGAATATATTCAGGAGAAAACGCATACGCCCTTTTTGGCCATGTGCATCATTGTCGAAGTTGTGCCCCTCTTCCTGTGCTTTAAAGGCGATTCCAACGTACCTCTTGAAATTTGTTTCCTGCTATTCTGCCTCGCTTTCAAGTCCGCCTCGTTGCCTTCCCTCAACAGATTTTTGGATGATAGTTGTCCTTTATTACTCTGCCAGTTTTTGAATTGTTGTGCCCTTGAGCTCCATTTTTCAACTCGTTTTTTGTGAGCTGACCGCAAGTCCAAAATTTTGGTTCAGGACCTATGCTGATTCCCGGTGGGCGGCTGAGACTTTGGGTAATTCTTCTTCAGGCCGGGAAGTTAGAGTGATATGTGCCCATCCTAATGCCTAACAGCTACTATCTCATTGGTTCTCCCTCTTCCCTTTCATCCTCTGCCAAATTGGAAACCTGTGCGAACCAGGAGGTTAAAGGTGCTGTCTCTCTAAGTTGGGAGGTTGATAGTAAAGCAGATGGAAAGTCAAACCGGAGCACCAGGAGAGGGACTATTCGTTGAGTTTTAGAAACCTTTCATATTCACCGTGTGTCCGTTCTCTAGGTTTCCCGTACATGTTATAGCTGTAGTAATATTCCCTTTAACCTGGAGAGTTGGGACCCATGGAATGAGTGCAATGCATTTGTGCTTTAAAGGGTCTGCATTTGCTCACCCAATCTCACCAATCCTCTCAGTCTTAAGTGTCCAGCCTTATGCCTCATCCAGCTGTCGTTGTACATAGGGTCATTCCAGGATTCATCAGAGACCCTGAAGGAATTGTAAAGAATTTCCCAGTTTTTTGTTTTCTTTTTGAAAATCCTTTTTATAGTGGGTTTGAGCTGTTTCTCGCTGCCATGTTTATGCCAGTCTAGACACACTTGATTCCCTTACGGAGACATATCAATACATAGATTTTAAGATTCTTACTAGTCAGATATATCCCTCTGCGGGAAATATGGGGTTTTGAGTCCCTTTCACCGAGGAAGGTGTAGGTGTTGTCTATTCTATAGTTGGTTTTTGGAACGGTACCTGTGCTTATATCAAACTCTGGTTTTATGCATCACACCACCTCTCCTTCCCCCTTAAGCAGGCATAAGAGTGTTTTCTAAATGTGAGACACTGTTCTCTTTCCTAACTCAGTTCAAGTGTAGCCATGTATACAGGATCTTCATAAGTGATATCTTATGATAAGTTTCTTTTTCTGTGTGACTTATTTCACTTAGAATCATCGTACCTGAATCCACCCATTTTGCTGCTACTGGTCTTATGACATTGATTTCATGGCTGAGGGATATTCCATCGTACGTAAGTACCACAATTTTTTGAACCATTTTTATATTTCCTGGGATATTTAAGGTGTACCCAAGTTGAGGTCCTTGTAATCAGTGCAGCCCTAAATTTTGGTGTGGCTCTGTCTTATTGAATTTCAGTTTTCCCAAGGTATATTCCCTAGACTGGAAGTGCCCTTGGCTCTGTAGCTCTGTTCTTTACTTGTTTTAGGGAACACAATGCACTCCTCCATAGAGGCAGTTGGCAATTTACATCCCGCCCATCAGCATAACAAGGCTCCCTGTTCTCCAGGGCCTGTCTTGCCTTTCTGGTTTTTACACATTTTGTGGATGTCCCTTTTGACTGTTGGGAAGTGATACATCTTTGTAGTGCAGATTTGCATTGCCCGCTTGCTTCCTTGGCCAAAAAGGGCGTATGCGTTTTCTCCTGAATATATTCAGGAGAAAACGCATACGCCCTTTTTGGCCAAGTGCATCATTGTCGAAGTTGTGCCCCTCTTCCTGTGCTTTAAAGGCGATTCCAAGGTACCTCTTGAAATCTGTTTCCTGCTATTCTGCCTCGCTTTCAAGTCTGCCTCGTTGCCTTCCCTCAACAGATTTTTGGACGATAGTTGTCCTTTATTACTCAGCCAGTTAGTGAATTGCTGTGCACCTGAGCTCCATTTTTCAACTCGTTTTTTGTGAGCTGACCGCATGTCCAAAACTTTAGTTCAGGACCTATGCTGGTTCCCGGTGGGTGGCTGAGACCTTGGTTAATTCTTCTTCCTGCCGGCAAATTAGAGTGATATGTGCCCGAACAAATGCCTAACAGCTACTCTCTCATTGGTTCTCCCTCTTCCCTTTCATCCTCTGCCAAATTGGAAACCTGTGTGAACCAGGAGGTTAAAGGGGCTGTCTCTCCAAGTTGGGAGATTGATAGTAAAGCAGATGGAAAGTCAAACCGGAGCACCAGGAGAGGGACTATTCGTTGAGTTTTAGAAACCTTTCGTATTCACAATGTTTCCGTTCTCTAGGTTTCCCGTACATGTTATAGCTGTAGTAATATTCCCTTCAACCTGGAGAGTTGGTACCCATGGAATGGGTGCCAGGCATTTGTGATTTAAGGGGTCTGCATTTGCTCACCCAATCTCACCAATCCTCTCAGTCCCAAGTGTCCAGCCTTATGCCACATCCAGCTGTCGTTGTAGATAGGGTCATTCCAGGATTCATCAGAGACCCTGAAGGAATTGTAAAGAATTTCACAGATTTTTTGTTTTGTTTTTGAAATTCCTTTTTATAGTGGGTTTGAGCTGATTCTCGCTGCCATGTTTCTGCCAGTCTAGACACACTTGATTCCCTTACGGAGACATATCAATACATAGGTTTTAAGATTCTTACTAGTCAGATATATTCCTCTGCGGGAACTATGGGGTTTTGAGTCCCTTTCACTGAGGACGGTGTAGGTCTTGTCTATTCAATAGTTGGTTTTTGGAACGGTACCTGTGCTTATATCAAACTCTGGTTTTATGCATCACCCCACCTCTCCTTCCCCCTTAAGCAGGCATAAGAGTGTTTTCTAAATGTGAGACACTGTTCTCTTTCCTAACTCAGTTCAAGTGTAGCCATGTTTACAGGATCTTCATAAGTGATATCTTATGATAAGTTTCTTTTTCTGTGTGACTTATTTCACTTAGAATCATCGTACCTGAATCCACCCATTTTGCTGCTACTGGTCTTATGACATTGATTTCATGGCTGAGGGATATTCCATCGTACGTATTTACCACAATTTTTTGAACCATTTTTATATTTCCTGGGATATTTAAGGTGTACCCAAGTTGAGGTCCTTGTAAGCAGTGCAGCCCTAAATTTTGGGGTGGCTCTGTCTTATTGATTTTCAGTTTTCCCAAGGTATATTCCCTAGACTGGAAGTGCCCTTGGCTCTGTAGCTCTGTTCTTTACTTGTTTTAGGGAACACAATGCACTCCTCCAGAGAGGCAGTTGGCAATTTACATCCAGCCCATCAGCATAACAGGGCTCCCTGTTCTCCAGGTCCTGTCTTGCCTTTCTGGTTTTTACACATTTTGTGGATGTCCCTTTTGACTGGTGGGAAGTGATACTTCTTTGTAGTGCAGATTTGCATTGTCCGCTTGCTTCGTTGGCCAAAAAGGGCGTATGCGTTTTCTCCTGAATATATTCAGGAGAAAACACATACGCCCTTTTTGGCCAAGTGCATCATTGTCGAAGTTGTGCCCCTCTTCCTGTGCTTTAAAGGCGATTCCAACGTACCTCTTGAAATCTGTTTCCTGCTATTCTGCCTCACTTTCAAGTCCGCGTCGTTGCCTTCCCTCAACAGATTTTTGGACGATAGTTTTCCTTTATTACTCGTCCAGTTAGTGAATTGCTGTGCACCTGAGCTCCATTTTTCAACTCGTTTTTTGTGAGCTGACCGCATGTCCAAAATTTTGGTTCAGGACCTATGCTGGTTCCCGGTGGGTGGCTGAGACTTAGGTTAATTCTTCTTCCTGCTGGGAAATTAGAGTGATATGTGCCCGTACAAATGCCTAACAGCTACTCTCTCATTGGTTCTCCCTCTTCCCTTTCATCCTCTGCCAAATTGGAAACATGTGCGAACCAGGAGGTTAAAGGGGCTGTCTCTCCAAGTTGGGAGATTGATAGTAAAGCAGATGGAAAGTCAAACCGGAGCACCAGGAGAGGGACTATTCGTTGAGTTTTAGAAACCTTTCGTATTCACAGTGTGTCCGTTCTCTATGTTTCCTGTACATGTTATAGCTGTAGAAATATTCCCTTCAACCTGGAGAGTTGGGACCCATGGAATGGGTGCCAGGCATTTGTGACTTAAAGGGTCTGCATTTGCTCACCCAATCTCACCAATCCTCTCAGTCCCATGTGTCCAGCCTTATGCCACATCCAGCTGTCGTTTTAAATAGGGTCATTCCAGGTTTCATCAGAGACCCTGAAGGAATTGTAAAGAATTTCCCAGTTTTTTTGTTTTGTTTTTGAAATTCCTTTTTATAGTGGGTTTGAGCTGATTCTTGCTGCCATGTTTTTGCCAGTCTAGACACACTTGATTCCCTTACGGAGACATATCAATACATAGGTATTAAGATTCTTACTAGTCAGATATATTCCTCTGTGGGAAATATGGGGTTCTGAGTCCCTTTCACTGAGGAAGGTGTAGGTCTTGTCTATTCCATAGTTGGTTTTTGGAACGGTACCTGTGCTTATATCAAACTCTGGTTTTATGCATCACCCCACCTCTCTATCCCCCTTAAGCGGGCATAAGAGAGTTTTCTAAATGTGAGACTCTGTTCTCTTTCCTAACTCAGTTCAAGTGTAGCCATGTTTACAGGATCTTCATATGTGATATCTTATGATAAGTTTCTTTTTCTGTGTGACTTATTTCACTTAGAATCATCGTACCTGAATCCACCCATTTTGCTGCTACTGGTCTTATGACATTGATTTCATGGCTGAGGGATATTCCATCGTACGTAAGTACCACAAATTTTTGAACCATTTTTATATTTCCTGGGATATTTAAGGTGTACCCAAGTTGAGGTCCTTGTAAGCAGTGCAGCCCTAAATTTTGGGGTGGCTCTGTCTTATTGATTTTCAATTTTCCCAAGGTATATTCCTTAGACTGGAAGTGCCCTTGGCTTTGTAGCTCTGTTGTTTACTTGTTTTAGGGAACACAATGCACTCCTCCAGAGAGGCAGTTGGCAATCTACATCCTGCCCATCATCATAACAAGGCTCCCTGTTCTCCAGGGCCTGTCTTGCCTTTGTGGTTTTTACACATTTTGTGGATGTCCCTTTTGACTGGTGGGAAGTGATACTTCTTTGTAGTGCAGATTTGCATTGCCCACTTGCTTGCTTGGCCAAAAAGGGCGTATGCGTTTTCTCCTGAATATATTCAGGAGAAAACGCATACGCCCTTTTTGGCCAAGTGCATCATTGTCGAAGTTGTGCCCCTCTTCCTGTGCTTTAAAGGCGATTCCAACGTACCTCTTGAAATCTGTTTCCTGCTATTCTGCCTCGCTTTCAAGTCCGCCTCGTTGCCTTCCCTCAACAGATTTTCGGACGATAGTTGTCCTTTATTACTCTGCCAGTTTTTGAATTGTTGTGCCCTTGAGCTCCATTTTTCAACTCGTTTTTTGTGAGCTGACCGCAAGTCCAAAATTTTGGTTCAGGACCTATGCTGATACCCGGTGGGCGGCTGAGACTTTGGGTAATTCTTCTTCCTGCCGGGAAGTTACAGTGATATGTGCCCATCCTAATGCCTAACAGCTACTCTCTCATTGGTTCTCCCTCTTCCCTTTCATCCTCTGCCAAATTGGAAACCTGTGCGAACCAGGAGGTTAAAGTTGCTGTCTCTCCAAGTTGGGAGGTTGATAGTAAAGCAGATGGAAAGTCAAACCGGAGCACCAGGAGAGGGACTATTCGTTGAGTTTTAGAAACCTTTCATATTCACCGTGTGTCCGTTCTCTAGGTTTCCCGTACATGTTATAGCTGTAGTAATATTCCCTTTAACCTGGAGAGTTGAGACCCATGGAATGAGTGCAATGCATTTGTGCTTTAAAGGGTCTGCATTTGCTCACCCAATCTCACCAGTCCTCTCTTTCTTAAGTGTCCAGCCTTATGCCTCATCCAGCTGTCGTTGTACATAGGGTCATTCCAGGATTCATCATAGACCCTGAAGGAATTGTAAAGAATTTCCCAGTTTTTTGTTTTCTTTTTGAAAATGCTTTTTATAGTGGGTTTGAGCTGTTTCTCGCTGCTATGTTTATGCCAGTCTAGACACACTTGATTCCCTTACGGAGTCATATCAATACATAGGTTTTAAGATTCTTACTAGTCGGATATATTCCTGTGCAGGAAATAATCGGTTTTGAGACCCTTTCAGTGAAGAAAGTGTAGGTCTTGTCTATTCCATAGTTGGTTTTTGGAACGGTACCTGTGCTTATATCAAACTCTGGGTTTATGCATCACCCCACTTCTCCTTCTCCCTTAAGCAGGCATAAGAGTGTTTTCTAAATGTGAGACTCTGTTCTCTTTCCTAACTCAGTTCAAGTGTAGCCATGTTTACAGGATCTTCATGAGTGATATCTTATGATACTTTTCTTTTTCTGAGTGACTTATTTCACTTAGAATCATCGTACCTGGATCCACTCATTTTGCTGCTACTGGTCTTATGACATTTATTTAATGGCTGAGGGATATTCCATCGTACATTAGGACCACAATTTTTTGAACCATTTTTATATTTCCTGGGATATTTAAGGTGTACCCAATTTGAGGTTCTTTTAAGCAGTGCAGCCCTAAATTTTGGGCTGCCTCTGTCTTATTGAGTTTCAGTTTTCCCAAGGTATATTCCCTAGACTGGGAGTGCCCTTGGCTCTGTAGATCTGTTGTTTAGTTGTTTTAGTGAACACAATGCACTCCTCCAGAGAGGCAGTTGGCAATTTACATCCCGCCCATCAGCATAACAAGGCTCCCTGTTCTCCAGGGCCTGTCTTGCCTTTCTGGTTTTTACACATTTTGTGGATGTCCCTTTTGACCGGTGGGAAGTGATACTTCTCTGTAGTGCAGATTTGCATTGCCCGCTTGCTTGCTTGGCCAAAAAGGGCGTATGCGTTTTCTCCTGAATATATTCAGGAGAAAACGCATACGCCCTTTTTGGCCAAGTGCATCATTGTCGAAGTTGTGCCCCTCTTCCTGTGCTTTAAAGGCGATTCCAAGGTACCTCTTGAAATCTGTTTCCTGCTATTCTGCCTCGCTTTCAAGTCTGCCTCGTTGCCTTCCCTCAACAGATTTTTGGACGATAGTTGTCCTTTATTACTCAGCCAGTTAGTGAATTGCTGTGCACCTGAGCTCCATTTTTCAACTCGTTTTTTGTGAGCTGACCGCATGTCCAAAACTTTAGTTCAGGACCTATGCTGGTTCCCGGTGGGTGGCTGAGACCTTGGTTAATTCTTCTTCCTGCCGGCAAATTAGAGTGATATGTGCCCGAACAAATGCCTAACAGCTACTCTCTCATTGGTTCTCCCTCTTCCCTTTCATCCTCTGCCAAATTGGAAACCTGTGTGAACCAGGAGGTTAAAGGGGCTGTCTCTCCAAGTTGGGAGATTGATAGTAAAGCAGATGGAAAGTCAAACCGGAGCACCAGGAGAGGGACTATTCGTTGAGTTTTAGAAACCTTTCGTATTCACAATGTTTCCGTTCTCTAGGTTTCCCGTACATGTTATAGCTGTAGTAATATTCCCTTCAACCTGGAGAGTTGGTACCCATGGAATGGGTGCCAGGCATTTGTGATTTAAGGGGTCTGCATTTGCTCACCCAATCTCACCAATCCTCTCAGTCCCAAGTGTCCAGCCTTATGCCACATCCAGCTGTCGTTGTAGATAGGGTCATTCCAGGATTCATCAGAGACCCTGAAGGAATTGTAAAGAATTTCACAGATTTTTTGTTTTGTTTTTGAAATTCCTTTTTATAGTGGGTTTGAGCTGATTCTCGCTGCCATGTTTCTGCCAGTCTAGACACACTTGATTCCCTTACGGAGACATATCAATACATAGGTTTTAAGATTCTTACTAGTCAGATATATTCCTCTGCGGGAACTATGGGGTTTTGAGTCCCTTTCACTGAGGACGGTGTAGGTCTTGTCTATTCAATAGTTGGTTTTTGGAACGGTACCTGTGCTTATATCAAACTCTGGTTTTATGCATCACCCCACCTCTCCTTCCCCCTTAAGCAGGCATAAGAGTGTTTTCTAAATGTGAGACACTGTTCTCTTTCCTAACTCAGTTCAAGTGTAGCCATGTTTACAGGATCTTCATAAGTGATATCTTATGATAAGTTTCTTTTTCTGTGTGACTTATTTCACTTAGAATCATCGTACCTGAATCCACCCATTTTGCTGCTACTGGTCTTATGACATTGATTTCATGGCTGAGGGATATTCCATCGTACGTATTTACCACAATTTTTTGAACCATTTTTATATTTCCTGGGATATTTAAGGTGTACCCAAGTTGAGGTCCTTGTAAGCAGTGCAGCCCTAAATTTTGGGGTGGCTCTGTCTTATTGATTTTCAGTTTTCCCAAGGTATATTCCCTAGACTGGAAGTGCCCTTGGCTCTGTAGCTCTGTTCTTTACTTGTTTTAGGGAACACAATGCACTCCTCCAGAGAGGCAGTTGGCAATTTACATCCAGCCCATCAGCATAACAGGGCTCCCTGTTCTCCAGGTCCTGTCTTGCCTTTCTGGTTTTTACACATTTTGTGGATGTCCCTTTTGACTGGTGGGAAGTGATACTTCTTTGTAGTGCAGATTTGCATTGTCCGCTTGCTTCGTTGGCCAAAAAGGGCGTATGCGTTTTCTCCTGAATATATTCAGGAGAAAACACATACGCCCTTTTTGGCCAAGTGCATCATTGTCGAAGTTGTGCCCCTCTTCCTGTGCTTTAAAGGCGATTCCAACGTACCTCTTGAAATCTGTTTCCTGCTATTCTGCCTCACTTTCAAGTCCGCGTCGTTGCCTTCCCTCAACAGATTTTTGGACGATAGTTTTCCTTTATTACTCGTCCAGTTAGTGAATTGCTGTGCACCTGAGCTCCATTTTTCAACTCGTTTTTTGTGAGCTGACCGCATGTCCAAAATTTTGGTTCAGGACCTATGCTGGTTCCCGGTGGGTGGCTGAGACTTAGGTTAATTCTTCTTCCTGCTGGGAAATTAGAGTGATATGTGCCCGTACAAATGCCTAACAGCTACTCTCTCATTGGTTCTCCCTCTTCCCTTTCATCCTCTGCCAAATTGGAAACATGTGCGAACCAGGAGGTTAAAGGGGCTGTCTCTCCAAGTTGGGAGATTGATAGTAAAGCAGATGGAAAGTCAAACCGGAGCACCAGGAGAGGGACTATTCGTTGAGTTTTAGAAACCTTTCGTATTCACAGTGTGTCCGTTCTCTATGTTTCCTGTACATGTTATAGCTGTAGAAATATTCCCTTCAACCTGGAGAGTTGGGACCCATGGAATGGGTGCCAGGCATTTGTGACTTAAAGGGTCTGCATTTGCTCACCCAATCTCACCAATCCTCTCAGTCCCATGTGTCCAGCCTTATGCCACATCCAGCTGTCGTTTTAAATAGGGTCATTCCAGGTTTCATCAGAGACCCTGAAGGAATTGTAAAGAATTTCCCAGTTTTTTTGTTTTGTTTTTGAAATTCCTTTTTATAGTGGGTTTGAGCTGATTCTTGCTGCCATGTTTTTGCCAGTCTAGACACACTTGATTCCCTTACGGAGACATATCAATACATAGGTATTAAGATTCTTACTAGTCAGATATATTCCTCTGTGGGAAATATGGGGTTCTGAGTCCCTTTCACTGAGGAAGTTGTAGGTCTTGTCTATTCCATAGTTGGTTTTTGGAACGGTACCTGTGCTTATATCAAACTCTGGTTTTATGCATCACCCCACCTCTCTATCCCCCTTAAGCGGGCATAAGAGAGTTTTCTAAATGTGAGACTCTGTTCTCTTTCCTAACTCAGTTCAAGTGTAGCCATGTTTACAGGATCTTCATATGTGATATCTTATGATAAGTTTCTTTTTCTGTGTGACTTATTTCACTTAGAATCATCGTACCTGAATCCACCCATTTTGCTGCTACTGGTCTTATGACATTGATTTCATGGCTGAGGGATATTCCATCGTACGTAAGTACCACAAATTTTTGAACCATTTTTATATTTCCTGGGATATTTAAGGTGTACCCAAGTTGAGGTCCTTGTAAGCAGTGCAGCCCTAAATTTTGGGGTGGCTCTGTCTTATTGATTTTCAATTTTCCCAAGGTATATTCCTTAGACTGGAAGTGCCCTTGGCTTTGTAGCTCTGTTGTTTACTTGTTTTAGGGAACACAATGCACTCCTCCAGAGAGGCAGTTGGCAATCTACATCCTGCCCATCATCATAACAAGGCTCCCTGTTCTCCAGGGCCTGTCTTGCCTTTGTGGTTTTTACACATTTTGTGGATGTCCCTTTTGACTGGTGGGAAGTGATACTTCTTTGTAGTGCAGATTTGCATTGCCCACTTGCTTGCTTGGCCAAAAAGGGCGTATGCGTTTTCTCCTGAATATATTCAGGAGAAAACGCATACGCCCTTTTTGGCCAAGTGCATCATTGTCGAAGTTGTGCCCCTCTTCCTGTGCTTTAAAGGCGATTCCAACGTACCTCTTGAAATCTGTTTCCTGCTATTCTGCCTCGCTTTCAAGTCCGCCTCGTTGCCTTCCCTCAACAGATTTTCGGACGATAGTTGTCCTTTATTACTCTGCCAGTTTTTGAATTGTTGTGCCCTTGAGCTCCATTTTTCAACTCGTTTTTTGTGAGCTGACCGCAAGTCCAAAATTTTGGTTCAGGACCTATGCTGATACCCGGTGGGCGGCTGAGACTTTGGGTAATTCTTCTTCCTGCCGGGAAGTTACAGTGATATGTGCCCATCCTAATGCCTAACAGCTACTCTCTCATTGGTTCTCCCTCTTCCCTTTCATCCTCTGCCAAATTGGAAACCTGTGCGAACCAGGAGGTTAAAGTTGCTGTCTCTCCAAGTTGGGAGGTTGATAGTAAAGCAGATGGAAAGTCAAACCGGAGCACCAGGAGAGGGACTATTCGTTGAGTTTTAGAAACCTTTCATATTCACCGTGTGTCCGTTCTCTAGGTTTCCCGTACATGTTATAGCTGTAGTAATATTCCCTTTAACCTGGAGAGTTGAGACCCATGGAATGAGTGCAATGCATTTGTGCTTTAAAGGGTCTGCATTTGCTCACCCAATCTCACCAGTCCTCTCTTTCTTAAGTGTCCAGCCTTATGCCTCATCCAGCTGTCGTTGTACATAGGGTCATTCCAGGATTCATCATAGACCCTGAAGGAATTGTAAAGAATTTCCCAGTTTTTTGTTTTCTTTTTGAAAATGCTTTTTATAGTGGGTTTGAGCTGTTTCTCGCTGCTATGTTTATGCCAGTCTAGACACACTTGATTCCCTTACGGAGACATATCAATACATAGGTTTTAAGATTCTTACTAGTCGGATATATTCCTGTGCAGGAAATAATCGGTTTTGAGACCCTTTCAGTGAAGAAAGTGTAGGTCTTGTCTATTCCATAGTTGGTTTTTGGAACGGTACCTGTGCTTATATCAAACTCTGGGTTTATGCATCACCCCACTTCTCCTTCTCCCTTAAGCAGGCATAAGAGTGTTTTCTAAATGTGAGACTCTGTTCTCTTTCCTAACTCAGTTCAAGTGTAGCCATGTTTACAGGATCTTCATGAGTGATATCTTATGATACTTTTCTTTTTCTGAGTGACTTATTTCACTTAGAATCATCGTACCTGGATCCACTCATTTTGCTGCTACTGGTCTTATGACATTTATTTAATGGCTGAGGGATATTCCATCGTACATTAGGACCACAATTTTTTGAACCATTTTTATATTTCCTGGGATATTTAAGGTGTACCCAATTTGAGGTTCTTTTAAGCAGTGCAGCCCTAAATTTTGGGCTGCCTCTGTCTTATTGAGTTTCAGTTTTCCCAAGGTATATTCCCTAGACTGGGAGTGCCCTTGGCTCTGTAGATCTGTTGTTTAGTTGTTTTAGTGAACACAATGCACTCCTCCAGAGAGGCAGTTGGCAATTTACATCCCGCCCATCAGCATAACAAGGCTCCCTGTTCTCCAGGGCCTGTCTTGCCTTTCTGGTTTTTACACATTTTGTGGATGTCCCTTTTGACCGGTGGGAAGTGATACTTCTCTGTAGTGCAGATTTGCATTGCCCGCTTGCTTGCTTGGCCAAAAAGGGCGTATGCGTTTTCTCCTGAATATATTCAGGAGAAAACGCATACGCCCTTTTTGGCCAAGTGCATCATTGTCGAAGTTGTGCCCCTCTTCCTGTGCTTTAAAGGCGATTCCAAAGTACCTCTTGAAATCTGTTTCCTTCTATTCTGCCTCGCTTTCAAGTCCGCCTCGTTGCCTTCCCTCAACAGATTTTTGGATGATAGTTGTCCTTTATTACTCGGCCAGTTTGTGAATTGCTGTGCCCCTGAGCTCCATTTTTCAACTCGTTTTTGGTGAGCTGACCGCAAGTCCAAAATTTTGGTTCAGGATCTATGCTGGTTCCCGGTGAGTGGCTGAGACTTTGGTTAATTCTTCTTCCTGCCGGAAGTTAGAGTGATATGTGCCCGTCTAAATGCCTAACAGCTACTCTCTCGTTGGTTCTCCCTCTTCCCTTTCATCCTCTGCCAAATTGGCAACCTGTGCGAGCCAGGAGGTTAAAGGGTATGTCTCTCCAAGTTGGGAGATTGATAGTAAAGAAGATGGAATGTCAAACCGGAGCACCAGGAGAGGGACTATTCGTTGAGTTTTAGAAACCTATCGATTTCACAGTGTGTCCGTTCTCTAGGTTTCCCGTACATGTTATAACTGTAGTCATATTCCCTTCAACCTGGATAGTTGGGACCCATGGAATGGGTTCCATGCATTATTGCTTTAAAGGGTCTGCATTTGCTCACCCAATCACACCAATCCTCTCAGTCCCAAGTGTCCAGCCTTATGCCACATCCAGCTGTCGTTGTAGATAGGGTCATTCCAGGTTTCATCAGAGACCCTGAAGGAATTGTAAAGAAATTCCCAGTTTATTTGTTTTGTTTTTGAAATTCCTTTTTATAGTGGGTGTGAGCTGATTCTCGCTGCCATGTTTATGCCAGTCTAGACACAGTTGATTCCCTTACGGAGACACATCACTACATAGGTTTTAAGATTCTTACTAGTCAGATATATTCCTCTGCGGGAAATATGGGGTTTTGAGTCCCTTTCACTGAGGAAGGTGTAGGTCTTGTCTATTCCATAATTTGTTTTTGGAACGGTACCTGTGCTTATATCAAACTCTGGTTTTATGCATCACCTCACCTCTCCTTCCCCCTTAATCAGGCATAAGAGTGTTTTCTAAATGTGAGACACTGTTCTGTTTCCTAACTCAGTTCAAGTGTAGCCATGTTTACAGGAACTTCAAAAGTAATATCATATGATAATATTCTTTTTCTCTTTGACTTAGTTCACTTAGAATCATCGTACCTGAATCCACTCATTTTGCTGCTACTGGTCTTATGACATTTATTTAATAGCTGAGGGATATTCCATCGTACATAAGGACCACAATTTTTTGAACCATTTTTATATTTCCTGTGATATTTAAGTTGTACCCAAGTTGAGGTTCTTTTAAGCAGTGCAGCCCTAAATGTTGGGCTGGCTCTGTCTTACTGAGTTTCAGTTTTCCCAAGGTTTATTCCCTAGACTGGAAGTGCCATTGGCTCTGTAGATCTGTTGTTTACTTGTTTTAGGGAACACAATGCACTCCTCCAGAGAGGCAGTTGGCAATTTACATCCCGCCCATCAACATAAGAAGGCTCCCTGTTCTCCAGGGCCTGTCTTGCCTTTCTGGTTTTTACACATTTTGTGGATGTCCCTTTTGATCGGTGGGAAGTGATACTTCTCTGTAGTGCAGATTTGCATTGCCCGCTTGCTTGCTTGGCCAAAAAGGGCGTATGGGTTTTCTCCTGAATATATTCAGGAGAAAACCCATACGCCCTTTTTGGCCAAGTGCATCATTGTCGAAGTTGTGCCCCTCTTCCTGTGCTTTAAAGGCGATTCCAATGTACCTCTTGAAATCTGTTTCCTGCTATTCTGCCTCGCTTTCAAGTCCGCCTCGTTGCCTTCCCTCAACAGATTTTTGGACGATAGTTGTCCTTTATTACTCGGACAGTTTGTGAATTGCTGTGCCCCTGAGCTCCATTTTTCAACTCGTTTTTCCTGAGCTGACCGCAAGTCCAAAATTTTGGTTCAGGACCTATACTGGTTCCTGGTGGGGGGCTGAGACTTTGGTTAATTCTTCTTCCTGCCGGGAAATTACGGTGATATGTGCACATCCAAACGCCTAACAGCTACTCTCTCATTGGTTCTCCCTCTTCCCTTTCATCCTCTGCCAAATTGGCAACCTGTGCGAACCAGGAGGTTAAAGGGGCTGTCTCTCCAAGTTGGGAGGTTGATAGTAAAGGAGATGAAAGTCAAACCAGAGCACCAGGAGAGGGACTATTCGTTGAGTTTTAGAAACCTTTCGTATTCACAGTGTGTCCGTTCTCTAGGTTTCCCGTACATGTTATAGCTGTAGTAATATTCCCTTCAACCTGGAGAGCTGGGACCCATGGAAGGGGTGTCAGGAATTTGTCCTTTAAAAGGTCTGCATTTGCTCACCCAATCTCACCAATCATCTCAGTCCCAAGTGTCCCTCCTTATGCCACATCCAGCTGTCATTGTAGAAAGGGTCATTCCAGGTTTCATCAGAGACCCTGAAGGAATTGTAAAGAATTTCCCAGTTTTTTTGGTTTGTTTTTGAAATTCTTTTTATAGTGGGTTTGAGCTGATTCTCGCTGCCATGTTTATGCCAGTCTAGACACACTTGATTCCCTTACGGAGACATATCAATACATAGGTTTTAAGATTCTTACTAGTCAGATATATTCCTCTGCGGGAAATATGGGGTTTTGAGTCCCTTTCACTGAGGAATGTGTAGGTCTTGTCTATTCCATAGTTGGTTTTTGGAATGGTACCTGTGCTTATATCAAACTCTGTTTTTATGCATCACCCCACCTCTCCTTCCCCCTTAAGCAGGCATAAGAGTGTTTTCTATATGTGAGACACTGTTCTCTTTCCTAACTCAGTTCAAGTGTAGCCATGTTTACAGGATCTTCATAAGTGATATCTTATGATAAGTTTCTTTTTCTGTGTGACTTATTTCACTTAGAATCATCGTACCTGAATCCACCCATTTTGCTGCTACTGGTATTATGACATTGATTTCATGGCTGAGGGATATTCCATCGTACGTAAATACCACAATATTTTGAACCATTTTTATATTTCCTTGGATATTTAAGGTGTACCCAAGTTGAGGTCCTTGTAAGAAGTGCAGCCCTAAATTTTGGGGTGGCTCTGTCTTATTGATTTTCAGTTTTCCCAAGGTATATTCCCTAGACTGGAAGTGCCCTTGGCTCTGTAGCTCTGTTCTTTATTTGTTTTAGGGAACACCATGTACTCCTCGAGAGAGGCAGTTGGCAATTTACATCCCGCCCATCAGCATAACAAGGCTCCCTGTTCTCCAGGGCCTGTCTTGCCTTTCTGGTTTTTACACATTTTGTGGATGTCCCTTTTGACCGGTGGGAAGTGATACTTCTTTGTAGTGCAGATTTGCATTGCCCGCTTGCTTGCTTGGCCAAAAAGGGCGTATGCATTTTCTCTTGAATATATTCAGGAGAAAACGCATACGCCCTTTTTGGCCAAGTGCATCATTGTCGAAGTTGTGCCCCTCTTCCTGTGCTTTAAAGGCGATTCCAACGTACCTCTTGAAATCTGTTTCCTGCTATTCTGCCTCGCTTTCAAGTCCACCTAGTTGCCTTCCCTCAACAGATTTTTGGACGATAGTTGTCCTTTATTACTCGGCCAGTTTGTGAAATGCTGTGCCCCTGAGCTCCATTTTTCCACTCGTTTTTGGTGAGCTGACCGCAAGTCCAAAATTTTGGTTCAGGACCTATACTGTTTCCCGGTGGGTGGCTGAGACTTTGGTTAATTCTTCTTCCTGCTGGGAAGTTAGAGTCATATATGCCCGTCCAAATGCCTAACAGCTACTCTCTCATTGGTTCTCCCTCTTCCCTTTCATCCTCTGCCAAATTGGAAACCTGTGCGAACCAGGAGGTTAAAGGGGCTGTCTCTACAATTTGCGAGATTGATAGTAAAACAGATGGAAAGTCAAACCGGAGCACCAGGAGAGGGACTATTCGTTGAGTTTTAGAAACCTTTGATATTCACAGTGTGTCCGTTCTCTAGGTTTCTCGTGCATGTTATAACTGTTGTAATATTCCCTTCAACCTGGAGAGTTGGGACCCATGGAATGGGTGCCATGCATTATTGCTTTAAAGGGTCTGCATTTGCTCACCCAATCTCATCAATCCTCTCAGTCCCAAGTGTCCATCCTTATGCCACATCCAGCTGTCGTTGTACATAGGTTCATTCCAGGTTTCATCAGAGACCCTGAAGGAATTGTAAAGAATTTCCCAGATTTTTGTTTTGTTTTTGAAATTCCTTTTTATAGTGGGTTTGAGCTGATTCTCGCTGCCATGTTTATGCAAGTCTAGACACACTTGATTCCCTTACGGAGACATATCAATCCATAGGTTTTAAGATTCTTACTAGTCAGATATATTCCTCTGCGGGAAATATGGGGTTTTGAGTCCCTTTCACTGAGGAAGGTGTAGGTCTTGTCTATTCCATAGTTGGTTTTGGGAACGGTACCTGTGCTTATGTCAAACTCTGGTTTTATGCATCACCCCACCTCTCCTTCCCCCTTAAGCAGGCATAAGAGTGTTTTCTAAATGTGAGACACTCTTCTCTTTCCTAACTCAGTTCAAGTGTAGCCATGTTTACAGGATCTTCATAAGTGATATCTTATGATAAGTTTCTTTTTCTGTGTGACTTATTTCACTTAGAATCATCGTACCTGTATCCACCCATTTTGCTGCTACTGGTCTTATGGCATTGATTTCATGGCTGAGGGATATTCCATCGTACGAAAGTACCACAATTTTTTGAACCATTTTTATATTTCCTGGGATATTTAAGGTGTACCCAAGTTGAGGTCCTTGTAAGCAGTGCAGCCCTAAATTTTGGTGTGGCTCTGTCTTATTGATTTTCAGTTTTCCCAAGGTATATTCCCTAGACTGGAAGTGCCCTTGGCTCTGTAGCTCTGTTCTTTACTTGTTTTAGGGAACACAATGCACTCCTCCAGAGAGGCAGTTGGCAATTTACATCCCGCCCATCAGCATAACAAGGCTCCCTGTTCTCCAGGGCCTGTCTTGTCTTTCTGGTTTTTACACATTTTGTGGATGTCCCTTTTGACCGGTGGGAAGTGATACTTCTTTGTAGTGCATATTTGCATTGCCCTCGTGCTTCCTTGGCCAAAAAGGGCATATGCATTTTATCCTGAATATATTCAGGAGAAAACGCATACGCCCTTTTTGGCCAAGTGCATCATTGTCGAAGTTGGGACCCTCTTCCTGTGCTTTAAAGGCGATTCCAATGTACCTCTTGAAATCTGTTTCCTGCTATTCTGCCTCGCTTTCAAGTCCACCTCGTTGCCTTCCCTCAACAGATTTTTGGACGATAGTTGTCCTTTATTACTCGGCCAGTTTGTGAATTGCTGTGCCCCTGAGCTCCATTTTTCAACTCGTTTTTGGTGAGCTGACCGCAAGTCCAAAATTTTGGTTCAGGACCTATACTGGTTCCCGGTGGGGGGCTGAGACTGTGGTTAATTCTTCTTCCTGCTGGGAAATTACAGTGATATGTGCCCGTCCAAACGCCTATAGCTACTCTCTCATTGGTTCTCCCTCTTCCCTTTCATCCTCTGCCTAATTGGCTAACTGTGGAAACCAGGAGGTTAAAGGGGCTGTCTCTCCAAGTTGGGAGGTTGATATTAAAGCAGATGGAAAGTCAAACCGGAGCACCAGGAGAGGGACTATTCGTTGAGTTTTAGAAACCTTTCGTATTCACAGTGTGTCCGTTCTCTAGGTTTCACGTACATGTTATGGCTATAGTAATATTCCCTTCAACCTGGAGAGTTGGGACCCATGGAATGGGTGCCAGGCATTTGTGCTTTAAAGGGTCTGCATTTCCTCACCCAATCTCACCAATCCTCTCAGTCCCAAGTGTCCAGCCTTATGCCACATCCAGCTGTCGTTGTAGATAGGGTCATTCCAGGTTTCATCAGAGACCCTGAAGGAATTGTAAAGAATTTCCCAGTTTTTTTGTTTTGTTTTTGAAATTCCTTTTTATAGTGGGTTTGAGCTGATTCTCGCTGCCATGTTTATGCCAGTCTAGACACACTTGATTCCCTTATGGAGACATATCAATACCTAGGTTTTAAGATTCTTACTAGTCAGATATATTCCTCTGCGGGAAATATGGGGTTTTGAGTCCCTTTCACTGAGGAAGGTGTAGGTCTTGTCTATTCCATAGTTGGTTTTTGGAACGGTACCTGTGCTTATATCAAACTCTGGTTTTATGCATCACCCCATCTCTCCTTCCCCCTTAAGCAGGCATAAGAGTGTTTTCTAAATGTGAGACACTGTTCTCTTTCCTAACTCAGTTCAAGTGTAGCCATGTTTACAGGATCTTCATAAGTGATATCTTATGATAAGTTTCTTTTTCTGTGTGACTTATTTCACTTAGAATCATCGTACCTGAATCCACCCAGTTTTCTGCTACTGGTCTTATGACATTGATTTCATGGCTGAGGGATATTACATCGTACATATGTACCACAATTTTTTGAACCATTTTTATATTTCCTGGGATATTTAAGGTGTACCCAAGTTATGGTCTTTGTAGGCAGTGCAGCCCTAAATTTTGGGGTGGCTCTGTCTTATTGATTTTCAGTTTTCCCAAGGTATATTCCCTAGACTGGAAGTGCCCTTGGCTCTGTAGCTCTGTTCTTTACTTGTTTTAGGGAACACAATGCACTCCTCCAGAGAGGCAGTTGGCAATTTACATCCCGCCCATCAGCATAACAAGGCTCCCTGTTCTCCAGGGCCTGTCTTGCCTTTCTGGTTTTTACACATTTTGTGGATGTCCCTTTTCACCGGTGGGAAGTGATACTTCTTTGTAGTGCAGATTTGCATTGCCCGCTTGATTGCTTGGCCAAAAAGGGCGTATGCGTTTTCTCCTGAATATATTCAGGAGGAAACGCATACGCCCTTTTTGGCCAAGTGCATCATTGTCGAAGTAGTGCCCCTCTTCCTGTGCTTTAAAGGCGATTCCAACGTACCTCTTGAAATCTGTTTCCTGCTATTCTGCCTCGCTTTCAAGTCCGCCTCGTTGCCTTCCCTCAACAGATTTTTGGACGATAGTTGTCCTTTATTACTCGGCCAGTTTGTGAATTGCTGTGCCCCTGAGCTCCATTTTTCAACTCGTTTTTGGTGAGCTGACCGCAAGTCCAAAATTTTGGTTCAGGACCTATGCTGGTTCCCAGTGGGGAACTGAGACTTTGGTTAATTCTTCTTTCTGCCGTGAAGTTAGAGTGATATGTGCCCTTTCAAATGCCTAACAGCTACTCTCTCATTGGTTCTCCCTCTTCCCTTTCATCCTCTGCCAAATTGGCAACCTGTGCGAACCAGGAGGTTAAAGGGGCTGTCTCACCAAGTTGGGAGATTGATAGTAAAGCAGATGGACAGTCAAACCAGAGCACCAGGAGAGGGACTCTTCGTTGAGTTTTAGAAACCTTTCGTATTCACAGTGTGTCCGTTCTCTAGGTTTCTCGTACATGTTATAACTGTTGTAATATTCCCTTCAACCTGGAGAGTTGGGACCCATAGAATGGGTGCCATGCATTATTGCTTTAAAGGGTCTGCATTTGCTCACCCAATCTCACCAATCCTCTCAGTCCCAAGTGTCCAGCGTTATGCCACATCCAGCTGTCGTTGTAGATAGGGTCATTCCAGGTTTCATCAGAGACCCTGAAGGAGTTGTAAAGAATTTCCCGGTTTTTTTGTTTTGTTTTTGAAATTCCTTTTTATAGTGGGTTTCAGCTGATTCTCGCTGCCATGTTTATGGCAGTCTAGACACACTTGATTCCCTTACGGAGACATATCAATACAAAGGTTTTAAGATTCTTACTAGTCAGATATATTCCTCTGCGGGAAATATGGCGTTTTGAGTCCCTTTCACTGAGGAAGGTGTAGGTCTTGTCTATTCCATAGTTGGTTTTTGGAACGGTACCTGTGCTTATATCAAACTCTGGTTTTATGGATCACCCCACCTCTCCTTCCCCCTTAAGCAGGCATAAGAATGTTTTCTAAATGTGAGACACTGTTCTCTTTCCTAACTCAGTTCAAGTGTAGCCATGTTTACAGGATCTTCATAAGTGATATCTTATGATAAGTTTCTTTTTCTGTGTGACTTATTTCACTTAGAATCATCGTACCTGAATCCACCCATTTTGCTGCTACTGGTCTTATGACATTGATTTCATGGCTGAGGGATATTCCATCGTACGTAAGTACCACAATTTTTTGAACCATTTTTATATTTCCTGGGATATTTAAGGTGTACCCAAGTTGTGGTCCTTGTAAGCAGTGCAGCCCTAAATTGTGGGGTGGCTCTGTCTTATTGATTTTCAGTTTTCCCATGGTATATTCCCTAGACTGGAAGTGCCCTTGGCTCTGTAGCTCTGTTCTTTACTTGTTTTAGGGAACACAATGTACTCCTCCAGAGAGGCAGTTGGCAATTTACATCCCTCTCATCAGCATAACAAGGCGCCCTGTTCTCCAGGGCCTGTCTTGCCTTTCTAGTTTTTACCCATTTTGTGGATGTTCCTTTTGGCATGTGGGAAGTGATACTTCTGTGTAGTGCAGATTTTCATTGCCCGCTTGCTTGCTTGGCCAAAAAGGGCATATGCGTTTTCTCCTGTATATATTCAGGAAAAAAAGGCATACGCCCTTTTTGGACAAGTGCATCATTGTCGAAGTTGGGCCCCTCTTCCTGTGCTTTAAAGGCGATTCCAACGTAACTCTTGAAATCTGTTTCCTGCTATTCTGTTTCGCTTTCAAGTCCGCCTCGTTGCCTTCCCTCAACAGATTTTTGGATGATAGTTGTCCTTTATTACTCGGCCAGTTTGTGAATTGCTGTGCCCCTGAGCTCCATTTTTCAACTCGTTTTTGGTGAGCTGACCGCAAGTCCAAAATTTTAGTTCAGGAACTATGCTGGTTCCCGGTGGGGGGCTGATACTTTCGTTAATTCTTCTTCCTGCCGGGAAGTTAGAGTGATATGTGCCCGTCCAAATGCCTAACAGCTACTCTCTCATTGGTTTTCCCTCTTCCCTTTCATCCTCTGCCAAATTGGAAACCTGTGCGAACCAGGAGGTTAAAGGGGTGTCTCTCCAAGATGGGTGGTTGATAGTAAAGCAGATGGAAAGTCAAACCGGAGCACCAGGAGAGGGACTATTCGTTGAGTTTTAGAAACCTTTCGTATTCTCAGTGTGTCCGTTCCCTAGGTTTCCCGTACATGTTATAGCTGTAGTAATATTCCCTTCAACCTGGAGAGTTGGGACCCATGGAATGGGTGCCATGCATTATTGCTTTAAAGGGTCTGCATTTGCTCACCCAATCTCACCAATCCTCTCAGTCCCAAGTGTCCATCCTTATGCCACATCCAGCTGTCGTTGTACATAGGTTCATTCCAGGTTTCATCAGAGACCCTGAAGGAATTGTAAAGAATTTCCCAGTTTTTTTGTTTTGTTTTTGAAATTCCTTTTTATAGTGGGTTTGAGCTGATTCTCGCTGCCATGTTTATGCCAGTCTAGACACACTTGATTCCCTTACGGAGACATATCAATACATAGGTTTTAAAATTCTTACTAGTCAGATATATTCCTCTGCGGGAAATATGGGGTTTTGAGTCCCTTTCACTGAGGAAGGTGTAGGTCTTTTCTATTCCATAGTTGGTTTTGGGAACGGTACCTGTGCTTATATCAAACTCTGGTTTTATGCATCACCCCACCTCTCCTTCCCCCTTAAGCAGGCATAAGAGTGTTTTCTAAATGTGAGACACTGTTCTCTTTCCTAACTCAGTTCAAGTGTAGCCATGTTTACAGGATCTTCATAAGTGATATCTTATGATAAATTTCTTTTTCTGTGTGACTTATTTCACTTAGAATCATCGTACCTGAATCCACCCAGTTTTCTGCTACTGGTCTTATGACATTGATTTCATGGCTGAGGGATATTCCATCGTACGTAAGTACCACAATTTTTTGAACCATTTTTATATTTCCTGGGATATTTAAGGTGTACCCAAGTTGAGGTCCTTGTAAGCAGTGCAGCCCTAAATTTTGGTGTGGCTCTGTCTTATTGATTTTCAGTTTTCCCAATGTATATTCCCTAGACTGGAAGTGCCCTTGGCTCTGTAGCTCTGTTCTTTACTTGTTTTAGGGAACACAATGCACTCCTCCAGAGAGGCAGTTGGCAATTTACATCCCGCCCATCAGCATAACAAGGCTCCCTGTTCTCCAGGGCCTGTCTTGCCTTTCTGGTTTTTACACATTTTGTGGATGTCCCTTTTGACCGGTGGGAAGAGATACTTCTTTGTAGTGCAGATTTGCATTGCCCGCTTGATTGCTTTGCGAAAAAGGGCGTATGCGTTTTCTCCTGAATATATTCAGGAGAAAACGCATACGCCCTTTTTGGCCAAGTGCATCATTGTCGAAGTTGTGCCCCTCTTCCTGTGATTTAAAGGCCATTCCAACGTACCTCTTGAAATCTGTTTCCTGCTATTCTGCCTCACTTTCAAGTCCGCCTCGTTGCCTTCCCTCAACAGATTTTTGGACGATAGTTGTCCTTTATTACTCGGCCAGTTTGTGAATTGCTGTGCCCCTGAGCTCCATTTTTCAGCTCGTTTATGGTGAGCTGACCGCAAGTCCAAAATTTTGGTCAAGGACCTATACTGGTTTCCGGTGGGTGGCTGAGACTTTGGTTAATTCTTCTTCCTGCCGGGAAGTTAGAGTGATATGTGCCCGTCCAAATGCTTAACAGCTACTCTCTCATTGGTTCTCCCTCTTCCCTTTCATCCTCTGCCAAATTGGAAACTTGTGCGAACCAGGAGGTTAAAGGGGCTGTCTCTCCAAGTTGGGAGGTTGATAGTAAAGCAGATGGAAAGTCAAACCGGAGCACCAGGAGAGGGACTATTCGTTGAGTTTTAGAAACCTTTCATATTCACAGTGTGTCCGTTCTCTAGGTTTCTCGTACATGTTATAACTGTAGTAATATTCCCTTCAACCTGGAGAGTTGGGACCCATGGAATGGGTGCCATGCATTATTGCTTTAAAGGGTCTGCATTTGCTCACCAATCTCACCAATCCTCTCAGTCCCAAGTGTCCATCCTTATGCCACATCCAGCTGTCATTGTTCATAGGTTCATTCCAGGTTTCATCAGAGACCCTGAAGGAATTGTAAAGAATTTCCCAGTTTTTTTGTTTTGTTTTTGAAATTCCTTTTTATAGTGGGTTTGAGCTGATTCTCGCTGCCATGTTTATGCCAGTCTAGACACACTTGATTCCCTTACGGAGACATATCAATACATAGGTTTTAAGATTCTTACTAGTCAGATATATTCCTCTGTGGGAAATATGGGGTTTTGAGTCCCTTTCACTGAGGAAGGTGTAGGTCTTGTCTATTCCATAGTTGGTTTTGGGATCGGTACCTGTGCTTATATCAAACTCTGGTTTTATGCATCACCCCACCTCTCCTTCCCCCATAAGCAGGCATAAGAGTGTTTTCTAAATGTGAGACACTGTTCTCTTTCCTAACTCAGTTCAAGTGTAGCCATGTTTACAGTATCTTCATAAGTGAGATCTTATGATAAGTTTCTTTTTCTCTGTGACTTATTTCACTTAGAATCATCGTACCTGAATCCACCCATTTTGCTGCTACTGGTCTTATGACATTGATTTCATGGCTGAGGGATATTCCGTCGTATGTAATTACCACAATTTTTTGAACCATTTTTATATTTCCTGGGATATTTAAGGCATACCCAAATTGTGGTCCTTGTAAGCAGTGCAGCCCTAAATTTTGGGGTGGCTCTGTCTTATTGATTTTCAGTTTTCCCAAGGTATATTCCCTAGAATGGAAGTGCCCTTGGCTCTGTAGCTCTCTTCTTTAATTGTTTTAGGGAACACAATGTACTCCTCCAGAGAGGCAGTTGGCAATTTACATCCCGCCCATCAGCATAACAAGGCTCCCTGTTCTCCAGGGCCTGTCTTGCCTTTCTGGTTTTTACACATTTTGTGGATGTCCCTTTTGACCGGTGGGAAGTGATACTTCTTTGTAGTGCAGATTTGCATTGCCCGCTTTCTTGCTTGGCCAAAAAGGGCGTATGCGTTTTCTCCTGAATATATTCAGGAGAAAACGCATACGCCCTTTTTGGCCAAGTGCATCATTGTCAAAGTTGTGCCCCTCTTCCTGTGCTTTAAAGGTGATTCCAACGTACCTCTTGAAATCTGTTTCCTGCTATTCTGCCTCGCTTTCAAGTCCGCCTCGTTGCCTTCCCTCAACAGATTTTTGGACGATAGTTGTCCTTTATTACTCGGCCAGTTTGTGAATTGCTGTGCCCCTGAGCTCCATTTTTCAACTCGTTTATGGTGAGTTGACCGCAAGTCCAAAATTTTGGTTCAGGACCTATACTGGTTCCCGGTGGGTGGCTGAGACTTTGGTTAATTCTACTTCCTGCCGGGAAGTTAGAGTGATATGTGCCCGTCCAAATGCTTAACAGCTACTCTCTCATTGGTTCTACCTCTTCCCTTTCATCCTCTGCCAAATTGGAAACCTGTGCGCACCAGGAGGTTAAAGGGGCTGTCTCTCCAAGTTGGGAGATTGATAGTAAAGCAGATGGAAAGTAAAACCGGAGCACCAGGAGAGGGACTATTCGTTGAGTTTTAGAAACCTTTCATATTCACAGTGTGTCCATTCTCTAGGTTTCCCGTACATGTTATAACTGTAGTAATATTCCCTTCAACCTGGAGAGTTGGGACCCATGGAATGGGTGCCAGGCATTTGTTCTTTAAAGGGTCTGCATTTTCTCATCCAAACTCACCAATCCTCTCAGTCCCAAGTGTCCAGCCTTATGCCACATCCAGCTGTCGTTGTAGATAGGGTCATTCCAGGTTTCATCAGAGACCCTGAAGGAATTGTAAAGAAATTCCCAGTTTTTTTGTTTTGTTTTTGAAATTCCTTTTTATAGTGGGTTTCAGCTGATTCTCGCTGCCATGTTTATGCCAGTCTAGACACACTTGATTCCCTTACGGAGACATATCAATACAAAGGTTTTAAGATTCTTACTAGTCAGATATATTCCTCTGCGGGAAATATGGCGTTTTGAGTCCCTTTCACTGAGGAAGGTGTAGGTCTTGTCTATTCCATAGTTGGTTTTTGGAACGGTACCTGTGCTTATATCAAACTCTGGTTTTATGCATCACCCCACCTCTCCTTCCCCCTTAAGCAGGCATAAGAGTGTTTTCTAAATGTGAGACACTGTTCTCTTTCCTAACTCAGTTCAAGTGTAGCCATGTTTACAGGATCTTCATAAGTGATATCTTATGATAAGTTTCTTTTTCTGTGTGACTTATTTCACTTAGAATCATCGTACCTGAATCCACCCATTTTGCTGCTACTGGTCTTATGACATTGATTTCATGGCTGAGGGATATTCCGTCGTACGTAAGTACCACAATTTTTTGAACCATTTTTATATTTCCTGGGATATTTAAGGTGTACCCAAGTTGTGGTCCTTGTAAGCAGTGCAGCCCTAAACTGTGGGGTGGCTCTGTCTTATTGATTTTCAGTTTTCCCAAGGTATATTCCCTAGACTGGAAGTGCCCTTGGCTCTGTAGCTCTGTTCTTTACTTGTTTTAGGGAACACAATGTACTCCTCCAGAGAGGCAGTTGGCAATTTACATCCCTCTCATCAGCATAACAAGGCGCCCTGTTCTCCAGGGCCTGTCTTGCCTTTCTAGTTTTTACACATTTTGTGGATGTCCCTTTTGGCCTGTGGGAAGTGATACTTCTGTGTAGTGCAGATTTTCATTGCCCGCTTGCTTGCTTGGCCAAAAAGGGCATATGCGTTTTCTCCTGTATATATTCAGGAAAAAAAGGCATACGCCCTTTTTGGCCAAGTGCATCATTGTCGAAGTTGTGCCCCTCTTCCTGTGCTTTAAAGGCGATTCCAACGTACCTCTTGAAATCTGTTCCCTGCTATTCTGTTTCGCTTTCAAGTCCGCCTCGTTGCCTTCCCTTAACAGATTTTTGGATGATAGTTGTCCTTTATTACTCGGCCAGTTTGTGAATCGCTGTGCCCCTGAGCTCCATTTTTCAACTCGTTTTTGGTGAGCTGACCGCAAGTCCAAAATTTTAGTTCAGGACCTATGCTGGTTCCCGGTGGGGGGCTGAAACTTTGGTTAATTCTTCTTCCTGCCGGGAAGTTAGAGTGATATGTGCCCGTCCAAATGCCTAACAGCTACTCTCTCATTGGTTCTCCCTCTTCCCTTTCATCTTCTGCCAAATTGGAAACCTCTGCGAACCAGGAGGTTAAAGGGGCTGTCTCTCCAAGATGGGTGGTTGATAGTAAAGCAGATGGAAAGTCAAACCGGAGCACCAGGAGAGGGACTATTCGTTGAGTTTTAGAAACCTTTCGTATTCACAGTGTGTCCGTTCCCTAGGTTTCCCGTACATGTTATAGCTGTAGTAATATTCCCTTCAACCTGGAGAGTTGGGACCCATGGAATGGGTGCCATGCATTATTGCTTTAAAGGGTCTGCATTTGCTCACCCAATCTCACCAATCCTCTCAGTCCCAAGTGTCCATCATTATGCCACATCCAGCTGTCGTTGTACATAGGTTCATTCCAGGTTTCATCAGAGACCCTGAAGGAATTGTAAAGAATTTCCCAGTTTTTTTGTTTTGTTTTTGAAATTCCTTTTTATAGTGGGTTGGAGCTGATTCTCGCTGCCATGTTTATGCCAGTCTAGACACACTTGATTCCCTTACGGAGACATATCAATACATAGGTTTTAAGATTCTTACTAGTCAGATATATTCCTCTGTGGGAAAGATGGGGTTTTGAGTCCCTTTCACTGAGGAAGGTGTAGGTCTTGTCTATTCCATAGTTGGTTTTGGGAACGGTACCTGTGCTTATATCAAACTCTGGTTTTATGCATCACCCCACCTCTCCTTCCCCCTTAAGCAGGCATAAGAGTGTTTTCTAAATGTGAGACACTGTTCTCTTTCCTAACTGAGTTCAAGTGTAGCCATGTTTACAGGATCTTCATAAGTGATATCTTATGATAAGTTTCTTTTTCTGTGTGACTTATTTCACTTAGAATCATCATACCTGAATCCACCCATTTTGCTGCTACTGGTCTTATGACATTGATTTCATGGCTGAGGGATATTCCATCGTACGTAAGTACCACAATTTTTTGAACCATTTTTATATTTCCTGGGATATTTAAGGTGTACCCAAGTTGAGGTCCTTGTAAGCAGTGCAGCCCTAAATTTTGGTGTTGCTTTGTCTTATTGATTTTCAGTTTTCCCAAGGTATATTCCCTAGACTGGAAGTGCCCTTGGCTCTGTAGCTCTGTTCTTTACTTGTTTTAGGGAACACAATGCACTCCTCCATAGAGGCAGTTGGCAATTTACATCCCGCCCATCAGCATAACAAGGCTCCCAGTTCTCCAGGGCCTGTCTTGTCTTTCTGGTTTTTACACATTTTGTGGGTGTCCCTTTTGACCGGTGGGAAGTGATACTTCTTTGTAGTGCAGATTTGCATTGCCCTCGTGCTTCCTTGGCCAAAAAGGGCGTATGCATTTTCTCCTGAATATATTCAGGAGAAAACGCATACGCCCTTTTTAGCCAAGTGCATCACTGTCGAAGTTGTGCCCCTCTTCCTGTGCTTTAAAGGCAATTCCAACGTACCTCTTGAAATCTGTTTCCTGCTATTCTGCCTCGCTTTCAAGTCTGCCTCGTTGCCTTCCCTCAAACGATTTTTGGACGATAGTTGTCCTTTATTACTCGGCCAGTTTGTGAATTGCTGTGCCCCTGAGCTCCATTTTTCAACTCGTTTTTGGTGAGCTGACCGCAAGTCCAAAATTTTGGCTCAGGACCTATACTGGTTCCCGGTGGGGGGCTGAGACTTTGGTTAATTCTTCTTCCTGCCGGGAAATTACAGTGATATGTGCCCATCAAAACGCCTAACAGCTACTCTCTCATTGGTTCTCCCTCTTCCCTTTCATCCTCTGCCAAATTGGCAAACTGTGCGAACCAGGAGGTTAAAGGGGCTGTCTCTCCAAGTTGGGAGGTTGATAGTAAAGGAGATGAAAGTCAAACCAGAGCACCAGGAGAGGGACTATTCGTTGAGTTTTAGAAACCTTTCGTATTCACAGTGTGTCCGTTCTCTAGGTTTCCCGTACATGTTATAGCTGTAGTAATATTCCCTTCAACCTGGAGAGCTGGGACCCATGGAATGGGTGCCAGGCACTTGTGCTTTAAAGGGTCTGCATTTCCTTACCCAATCTCACCAATCCTCTCAGTCCCAAGTGTCCAGCCTTATGCCACATCCAGCTGTCGTTGTAGATATGGTCATTCCAGGTTTCATCAGAGACCCTGAAGGAATTGTAAAGAATTTCCCAGTTTTTTTGTTTTGTTTTTGAAATTCCTTTTTATAGTGGGTTTGAGCTGATTCTCGCTGCCATGATTATGCCAGTCTAGACACACTTGATTCCCTTATGGTGACATATCAATACCTAGGATTTAAGATTCTTACTAGTCAGATATATTCCTCTGCGGGAAATATGGGGTTTTGAGTCCCTTTCACTGAGGAAGGTGTAGGTCTTGTCTATTCCATAGTTGGTTTTGGGAACGGTACCTGTGCTTATATCAAACTCTGGTTTTATGCATCACCCCACCTCTCCTTCCCCCTTAAGCAGGCATAAGAGTGTTTTCTAAATGTGAGACACTCTTCTCTTTCTTAACTCAGTTCATGTTTAGCCATGTTTACAGGATCTTCATAAGTGATATCTTATGATAAGTTTCTTTTTCTGTGTGACTTATTTCACTTAGAATCATCGTACCTGAATCCACCCATTTTGCTGCTACTGGTCTTATGACATTGATTTCATGGCTGAGGGATATTCCATCGTATGTAAGTACCACAATTTTTTGAACCATTTTTATATTTCCTGGGATATTTAAGGTGTACCCAAGTTGAGGTCCTTGTAAGCAGTGCAGCCCTAAATTTTGGAGTGGCTCTGTCTTATTGATTTTCAGTTTTCCCAAGGTATATTCCCTAGAATGGAAGTGCCCTTGGCTCTGTAGCTCTCTTCTTTACTTGTTTTAGGGAACACAATGTACTCCTCCAGAGAGGCATTTGGCAATTTACATCCCGTCCATCAGCATAACAAGGCTCCCTGTTCTCCAGGGCCTGTCTTGCCTTTCTGGTTTTTACACATTTTGTGGATGTCCCTTTTCACCGGTGGGAAGTGATACTTCTTTGTAGTGCAGATTTTCATTGCCCGCTTGCTTGCTTGGCCAAAAAGGGCGTATGCGTTTTCTCCTGAATATATTCAGGAGAAAACGCATACGCCCTTTTTGGCCAAGTGCATCATTGTCAAAGTTGTGCCCCTCTTCCTGTGCTTTAAAGGTGATTCCAACGTACATCTTGAAATCTGTTTCCTGCTATTCTGCCTCGCTTTCAAGTCCGCCTCGTTGCCTTCCCTCAACAGATTTTTGGACGATAGTTGTCCTTTATTACTCGGCCAGTTTGTGAATTGCTGTGCCCCTGAGCTCCATTTTTCAACTCGTTTTTGGTGAGCTGACCGCAAGTCCAAAATTTTGGTTCAGGACCTATACTGGTTCCCGGTGTGTGGCTGAGACTTTGGTTAATTCTACTTCCTGCCGGGAAGTTAGAGTGATATGTGCCCTTCCAAATGCTTAACAGCTACTCTCTCATTGGTTCTCCCTCTTCCCTTTCATCCTCTGCCAAATTGGAAACCTGTGCGAACCAGGAGGTTAAAGGGGCTGTCTCTCCAAGTTGGGAGATTGATAGTAAAGCAGATGGAAAGTCAAACCGGAGCACCAGGAGAGGGACTATTCGTTGAGTTTTAGAAACCTTTCATATTCACAGTGTGTCCGTTCTCTAGGTTTCTCGTACATGTTATAACTGTAGTAATATTCCCTTCAACCTGGAGAGTTGGGACCCATGGAATGGGTGCCATGCATTATTGCTTTAAAGGGTCTGCATTTGCTCACCCAATCTCACCAATCCTCTCAGTCCCAAGTGTCCAGCCTTATGCCACATCCAGCTGTCGTTGTACATAGGTTCATTCCAGGTTTCATCAGAGACCCTGAAGGAATTGTAAAGAATTTCCCAGTTTTTTTTGTTTTGTTTTTGAAATTCCTTTTTATAGTGGGTTTGAGCTGATTCTCGCTGCCATGTTTATGCCAGTCTAGACACACTTGATTCCCTTACGGAGACATATCACTACATAGGTTTTAAGATTCTTACTAGTCAGATATATTCCTCTGCGGGAAACATGGGGTTTTGAGTCCCTTTCACTGAGGAAGGTGTAGGTCTTTTCTATTCCATAGTTGGTTTTGGGAACGGTACCTGTGCTTATATCAAACTCTGGTTTTATGCATCACCCCACCTCTCCTTCCCCCTTAAGCAGGCATAAGACTGTTTTCTAAATGTGAGACACTGTTCTCTTTCCTAACTCAGTTCAAGTGTAGCCATGTTTACAGGATCTTCATAAGTGATATCTTATGATAAATTTCTTTTTCTGTGTGACTTATTTCACTTAGAATCATCGTAACTGAATTCACCCAGTTTGCTGCTACTGGTCTTATGACATTGATTTCATGGCTGAGGGATATTCCATTGTACGTAAGTACCACAATTTTTTGAAGCATTTTTATATATCCTGGGATACTTAAGGTGTACCCAAGTTGAGGTCCTTGTAAGCAGTGCAGCCCTAAATTTTGGGGTGGCTCTGTCTTATTGATTTTCAGTTTTTCCAAGGTATATTCCCTAGACTGGAAGTGCCCTTGGCTCTGTAGCTCTGTTGTTTACTTGTTTTAAGGAACACAATGCACTCCTCCAGAGAGGCAGTTGGCAATTTACATACCACCCATCAGCATAACAAGGCTCCCTGTTCTCCAGGGCCTGTCTTGCCTTTCTGGTTTTTACACATTTTGTGGATGTCCCTTTTTACCGGTGGGAAGTGATACTTCTTTGTAGTGCAGATTTGCATTGCCCGCTTGTTTGCTTGGCCAAAAAGGGCGTATGCATTTTCTCCTGAATATATTCAGGAGAAAACGCATACGCCCTTTTTGGCCAAGTGCATCATTGCAGAAGTTGTGCCCCTCTTCCTGTGCTTTAAAGGCGAATCCAACGTACCTCTTGAAATCTGTTTCCTGCTATTCTGCCTCGCTTTCAAGTCTGCCTCGTTGCCTTCCCTCAACAGATTTTTGGACGATAGTTGTCCTTTATTACTCGGCCAGTTTGTGAATTGCTGTGCCCCTGAGCTCCATTTTTCAACTCGTTTATGGTGAGCTGACCGCAAGTCCAAAATTTTGGTTCAGAACCTATACTGGTTCCCGGTGGGTGGCTGAGGCTTTGGTTAATTCTTCTTCCTGCCGGGAAATTACAGTGATATGTGCCCATCCAAATGCCTAACAGCTACTCTCTCATTGGTTCTCCCTCTTCCCTTTCATCCTCTGCCAAATTGGCAACCTGTGCGAACCTGGAGGTTAAAGGGGCTGTCTCTCCAAGTTGGGAGGTTGATAGTAAAACAGATGGAAAGTCAAACCGGAGCTCCAGGAGAGGGACTATTCATTGAGTTTTAGAAACCTTTCATATTCACAGTGTGTCCGTTCTCTAGGTTTCCCGTACATGTTATAGATGTAGTAATACTCCCTTCAACCTGGAGAGTTGGGACCCATGGAATGGGTGACAGGCATTTGTGCTTTTAAGGGTCTGCATTTGCTCACCCAATCTCACCAATCGTCTCAGTCCCAAGTGTCCCTCCTTATGCCACATCCAGCTGTCATTGTAGATAGGGTCATTCCAGGTTTCATCAGAGACCATGAAGGAATTGCAAAGAAATTCCCAGTTTTTTTTGTTTTGTTTTTGAAATTCCTTTTTATAGTGGGTTTCAGCTGATTCTCGCTGCCATGTTTATGCCAGTCTAGACACACTTGATTCCCTTACGGAGACATATCAATACAAAGGTTTTAAGATTCTTACTAGTCAGATATATTCCTCTGAGGCAAATATGGGGTTTTGAGTCCCTTTCACTGAGGAAGGTGTAGGTCTTGTCTATTCCATAGTTGGTTTTTGGAACGGTACCTGTGCTTATATCAAACTCTGGTTTTATGCATCACAACACCTCTCCTTCCCCCTTAAGCAGGCAGAAGAGTGTTTTCTAAATGTGAGACACTGTTCTCTTTCCTAACTCAGTTCAAGTGTAGCCATGTTTACAGGATCTTCATAAGTGATATCTTATGATGTTTCTTTTTCTGTGTGACTTATTTCACTTAGAATCATCGTACCTGAATCCACCCATTTTGCTGCTACTGGTCTTATGACATTGATTTCATGGCTGAGGGATATTCCATCGTACGTAAATACCACAATATTTTGAACCATTTTTATATTTCCTGGGATATTTAAGGTGTACCCAAGTTGAGGTCCTTGTAAGAAGTGCAGCCCTAAATTTTGGGGTGGCTCTGTCTTATTGATTTTCAGTTTTCCCAAGGTATATTCCCTAGACTGGAAGTGCCGTTGGCTCTGTAGCTCTGTTCTTTTCTTGTTTTAGGGAACACAATGTACTCCTCCAGAGAGGTAGTTGGCAATTTACATCCCGCCCATCAGCATAACAAGGCTCCCTGTTCTCCAGGGCCTGTCTTGCCTTTCTGGTTTTTACACATTTTGTGGATGTCCCTTTTGACCGGTGGGAAGTGATACTTCTTTGTAGTGCAGATTTGCATTGCCCGCTTGCTTGCTTGGCCAAAAGGGCATATGCGTTTTCTCTTGAATATATTCAGGAGAAAACGCATACGCCCTTTTTGGCCAAGTGCATCATTGTCGAAGTTGTGCCCCTCTTCCTGTGCTTTAAAGGCGATTCCAACGTACCTCTTGAAATCTGTTTCCTGCTATTCTGCCTCGCTTTCAAGTCCACCTCGTTGCCTTCCCTCAACAGATTTTTGGACGATAGTTGTCCTTTATTACTCGGCCAGTTTGTGAATTGCTGTGCCCCTGAGCTCCATTTTTCAACTCGTTTTTGGTGAGCTGACCGCAAGTCCAAAATTTTGGTTCAGGACCTATACTGTTTCCCGGTAGGTGGCTGACACTTTGGTTAATTCTTCTTCCTGCTGGGAAGTCAGAGTGATATGTGCCCGTCCAAATGCCTAACAGCTACTCTCTCATTGGTTCTCCCTCTTCCCTTTCATCCTCTGCCAAATTGGAAACCTGTGCGAACCAGGAGGTTAAAGGGGCTGTCTCTCCAATTTGGGAGATTGATAGTAAAGCAGATGGAAAGTCAAACCGGAGCACCAGGAGAGGGACTATTCGTTGAGTTTTAGAAACCTTTCATATTCACAGTGTGTCCGTTCTCTAGGTTTCTCGTGCATGTTATAACTGTTGTAATATTCCCTTCAACCTGGAGAGTTGGGTCCCATGGAATGGGTGCCATGCATTATTGCTTTAAAGGGTCTGCATTTGCTCACCCAATCTCACCAATCCTCTCAGTCCCAAGTGTACATCCTTATGCCACATCCAGCTGTTGTTGTACATAGGTTCATTCCAGGTTTCATCAGAGACCCTGAAGGAATTGTAAAGAATTTCCAGATTTTTGTTTTGTTTTTGAAATTCCTTTTTATAGTGGGTTTGAGCTGATTCTCGCTGCCATGTTTATGCAAGTCTAGACACACTTGATTCCCTTACAGAGACATATCAATACATAGGTTTTAAGATTTTTACTAGTCAGATATATTCCTCTGCGGGAAATATGGGGTTTTGAATCCCTTTCACTGAGGAAGGTGTAGGTCTTGTCTATTCCATAGTTGGTTTTTGGAACGGTACCTGTGCTTATATCAAACTCTGGTTTTATGCATCACCCCACCTCTCCTTCCCCCTTAAGCAGGCATAAGAGTGTTTTCTAAATGTGAGACACTCTTCTCTTTCCTAACTCAGTTCAAGTGTAGCCATGTTTACAGGATCTTCATAAGTGATATCTTATGATAAGTTTCTTTTTCTGTGTGACTTATTTCACTTAGAATCATCGTACCTGAATCCACCCATTTTGCTGCTACTGGTCTTATGACATTGATTTCATGGCTGAGGGATATTCCATCGTACGTAAGTACCACAATTTTTTGAACCATTTTTATATTTCCTGGGATATTTAAGGTGTACCCAAGTTGAGGTCCTTGTAAGCAGTGCAGCCCTAAATTTTGGTGTGGCTCTGTCTTATTGATTTTCAGTTTTCCCAAGGTATATTCCCTAGACTGGAAGTGCCCTTGACTCTGTAGCTCTGTTCTTTACTTGTTTTAGGGAACACAATGCACTCCTCCAGAGAGGCAGTTGGCAATTTACATCCCGCCCATCAGCATAACAAGTCTCCCTGTTCTCCAGGGCTTGTCTTACCTTTCTGGTTTTTACACATTTTGTGGATGTCCCGTTTGACCGGTGGGAAGTGATACTTCTTTGTAGTGCAGATTTGCATTGCCCGCTTGCTTGCTTGGCCAAAAAGTGCGTATGCGTTTTCTCCTGAATATACTCAGGAGAAAACGCATACGCCTTTTTGGCCAAGTGCATCATTGTCTAAGTTGTGCCTCTCTTCCTGTGCTTTAAAGGCGATTAAAACGTACCTCTTGAAATTTGTTTCCTGCTATTCTGCCTCGCTTTCAAGTCCGCCTCGTTGCCTACCCTCAACAGATTTTTGGACGATAGTTGTCCTTTATTACTCGACCAGTTTGTGAATTGCTGTGCCCCTGAGCTCCATTTTTCCACTCGTTTTTTGTGAGCTGACCGCAAGTCCAAAATTTTGATTCAGGACCTATACTGGTTCCCGGTGGGTCGCTGAGACTTTGGTTAATTCTTCTTTCTGCCGGGAAATTACAGTGATATGTGCCCGTCCAAACGCCTAACAGCTACTCTCTCATTGGTTCTCCCTCTTCCCTTTCATCCTCTGCCAAATTGGCAAACTGTGGAAACCAAGAGGTTAAAGGGGCTGTCTCTCCAAGTTGGGAGGTTGATAGTAAAGCAGATGGACAGTCAAACCGGAGCACCAGGAGAGGGACTATTCGTTGAGTTTTAGAAACCTTTCGTATTCACAGTGTGTCCGTTCTCTAGGTTTCGCGTACATGTTATAGCTGTAGTAATATTCCCTTCAACCTGGAGAGTTGGGACCCATGGAATGGGTGCCAGGCACTTGTGCTTTAAAGGGTCTGCATTTCCTTACCCAATCTCACCAATCCTCTCAGTCCCAAGTGTCCAGCCTTATGCCACATCCAGCTGTCGTTGTAGATATGGTCATTCCAGGTTTCATCAGAGACCCTGAAGGAATTGTAAAGAATTTCCCAGTTTTTTTGTTTTGTTTTTGAAATTCCTTTTTATAGTGGGTTTGAGCTGATTCTCGCTGCCATGATTATGCCAGTCTAGACACACTTGATTCCCTTATGGTGACATATCAATACCTAGGATTTAAGATTCTTACTAGTCAGATATATTCCTCTGCGGGAAATATGGGGTTTTGAGTCCCTTTCACTGAGGAAGGTGTAGGTCTTGTCTATTCCATAGTTGGTTTTGGGAACGGTACCTGTGCTTATATCAAACTCTGGTTTTATGCATCACCCCACCTCTCCTTCCCCCTTAAGCAGGCATAAGAGTGTTTTCTAAATGTGAGACACTCTTCTCTTTCTTAACTCAGTTCATGTTTAGCCATGTTTACAGGATCTTCATAAGTGATATCTTATGATAAGTTTCTTTTTCTGTGTGACTTATTTCACTTAGAATCATCGTACCTGAATCCACCCATTTTGCTGCTACTGGTCTTATGACATTGATTTCATGGCTGAGGGATATTCCATCGTATGTAAATACCACAATTTTTTGAACCATTTTTATATTTCCTGGGATATTTAAGGTGTACCCAAGTTGAGGTCCTTGTAAGCAGTGCAGCCCTAAATTTTGGAGTGGCTCTGTCTTATTGATTTTCAGTTTTCCCAAGGTATATTCCCTAGAATGGAAGTGCCCTTGGCTCTGTAGCTCTCTTCTTTACTTGTTTTAGGGGACACAATGTACTCCTCCAGAGAGGCATTTGGCAATTTACATCCCGTCCATCAGCATAACAAGGCTCCCTGTTCTCCAGGGCCTGTCTTGCCTTTCTGATTTTTACACATTTTGTGGATGTCCCTTTTCACCGGTGGGAAGTGATACTACTTTGTAGTGCAGATTTTCATTGCCCGCTTGCTTGCTTGGCCAAAAAGGGCGTATGCGTTTTCTCCTGAATATATTCAGGAGAAAACGCATACGCCCTTTTTGGCCAAGTGCATCATTGTCAAAGTTGTGCCCCTCTTCCTGTGCTTTAAAGGTGATTCCAACGTACATCTTGAAATCTGTTTCCTGCTATTCTGCCTCGCTTTCAAGTCCGCCTCGTTGCCTTCCCTCAACAGATTTTTGGACGATAGTTGTCCTTTATTACTCGGCCAGTTTGTGAATTGCTGTGCCCCTGAGCTCCATTTTTCAACTCGTTTTTGGTGAGCTGACCGCAAGTCCAAAATTTTGGTACAGGACCTATACTGGTTCCCGGTGTGTGGCCTGAGACTTTGGTTAATTCTACTTCCTGCCGGAAGTTAGAGTGATATGTGCCCTTCCAAATGCTTAACAGCTACTCTCTCATTGGTTCTCCCTCTTCCCTTTCATCCTCTGCCAAATTGGAAACCTGTGCGAACCAGGAGGTTAAAGGGGCTGTCTCTCCAAGTTGGGAGATTGATAGTAAAGCAGATGGAAAGTCAAACCGGAGCACCAGGAGAGGGACTATTCGTTGAGTTTTAGAAACTTTCATATTCACAGTGTGTCCGTTCTCTAGGTTTCTCGTACATGTTTTAACTGTAGTAATATTCCCTTCAACCTGGAGAGTTGGGACCCATGGAATGGGTGCCATGCATTATTGCTTTAAAGGGTCTGCATTTGCTCACCCAAACTCCACCAATCCTCTCAGTCCCAAGTGTCCCATCCTTATGCCACATCCAGCTGTTGTTGTACATAGGTTCATTCCAGGTTTCATCAGAGACCCTGAAGAATTGTAAAGAATTTCCAGTTTTTTTTGTTTTGTTTTTGAAATTCCTTTTTATAGTGGGTTTGAGCTGATTCTCGCTGCCATGTTTATGCCAGTCTAGACACACTTGATTCCCTTACGGAGACATATCACTACATAGGTTTTAAGATTTTTACTAGTCAGATATATTCCTCTGCGGGAAATATGGGGTTTTGAGTCCCTTTCACTGAGGAAGGTGTAGGTCTTTTCTATTCCATAGTTGGTTTTGGGAACGGTACCTGTGCTTATATCAAACTCTGGTTTTATGCATCACCCCACCTCTCCTTCCCCTTAAGCAGGCATAAGACTGTTTTCTAAATGTGAGACACTGTTCTCTTTCCTAACTCAGTTCAAGTGTAGCCATGTTTACAGGATCTTCATAAGTGATATCTTATGATAAATTTTCTTTTTCTGTGTGACCTTATTTCACTTAGAATCATCGTAACTGAATCCACCCAGTTTGCTGCTACTGGTCTTATGACATTGATTTCATGGCTGAGGGATATTCCATTGTACGTAAGTACCACAATTTTTTGAAGCATTTTTATATATCCTGGGATATTTAAGGTGTACCCAAGTTG